>NC_143193.1:13970000-14270000 GCF_051530095.1 Phoenix dactylifera
TTATTCGACTTGAGTTCGATAGTGAAAAACTCTTTCTCCACTGTATATTACTGCCCTGGTCAAGATCTTAGAACTCAGTCTAATAAATCACATAGGATCACTTCTCTTCTATCAAGGTCGATAGATTCCATCTAGGTGCATACCCTACTCCTATAGTGAACCTACAGGAGCCAATCTACACTACAAGGATCCATATGACTAGAGACCATGTATATTTGCAGTCAAACTACAATAACCTCACTGTGAGTAACCGAAGGACTGCAGGTCAAAAGACCAGTCACACTACTGCAACATCAAGTAAGTCACTGACGAGTGGATAGACATCCAAGTGACTTCTTATCTTGGTCACGCTCAGTACCCTTATTCTCTAACAAGCACCTGCACTATCACTTCAATGTCCCTACACTGTGGACTCGAGTCTCGTCCATCCATAAGGAAAGCGATCTATACACTGATCGGATCGATCACCGTCCTCGTGATGATCCATTGATCAGGAGCATTTAGAAATTAATCACAAATAATACATGGCTCAAATTCTCAACTCTTGAGAATATGTATCATCATCTTATTAATTTCTTGGACGATTCATAGACACATAAACAATATGAATGAAAAGATGCCCATTTATTATTCAATAATAATAAAGTCAAGTACAAATTTTTGTTCCAGAATTAATAATGTGTCTGCTAGATTGGCTTCTAGGACATACATCCAACAATCTTCCACTTGCACTAAAGCCAATCAGACATATATCTAAGTCCCATCTTCTCAAGGTGGCTTCAATCTTCTGCTGATTTAACTGCTTAGTGAGCGGGTTCGCCACGTTGTCCGCGGAGTCTACTCTCTGCACCTCGACATATTTCTTCTCGAGGTAGTCGCATATGAGGTGAAAGCGCCGCTCTATGTGCTTGGATTTCTGATGAGATCATGGCTCTTTAGCAAGAGCTATGGCGCCATTATTATCGCAGTAGAGTGTGATGGCATCTGATGGCATTACATCTATCTCTGTAATGAATTTCTTGAACCAGAAGGCTTCCTTCGCAGCTTCAGAGGCGGCGATATACTCAGCTTCCATGGTAGAATCAGCAATGATCGGTTGTTTGAAACTCTTCCAATTTACCGTACCACCATTGCACAAGAACACATATCCAGATGTAGACTTTCTATCATCAATATCAGTCATAAAGTCTGAATCTGTGTATCCTTCTACCTTTAACTCTGATGATCCTCCAAAAACCAAGAACAAATCCTTAGTTATTCTTATGTACTTAAGAATGTTCTTCACAGCTGTCCAGTGCTCTTCGCCTGGATTTGACTGATATTGTTGGTGACACTCACAGCAAGGGCTATATCAGGTCGTGTACACAGCATGGCATACATGAGGCTCCCTATTGCAGAAGCATAAGGAATCCTACTCATGCGTTGAATCTCTTTAGATGTGTTGGGGCACATCTTCTTGGAGAGATGAATCCCATGTCTGAGGGGTAATAGAGCCGTCTTGGAGTTTTCCATACTGAACCTCTTCAGTACCTCCTCTATGTACATCTTCTATGATAGGCCAAGCATCCTCTTAGATCTATCTCTATAGACCTTAATCCCCAAAATATAGGATGCTTCCCCAAGGTCTTTCATGGAGAACTCTTTTGACAACCAGACCTTGACCGAGGTTAGCATAGGAATATCATTCTCAATCAGGAGGATGTCATCCATGTACAGTACGAGGAATACGACAGCACTCCCACTAACCTTCTTGTAAACACACGGTTTCTATTTATTTTTGATGAAATCAAACGATTTGATCGCATCATTGAAACGAGTGTTCCAACTCCGAGATGCTTGCTTCAGTCCATAGATGGACCTTTGCAGCTTGCAAACCTTGTGATCTCCATCACTGGAAGTGAAACCCAAAGGCTGCTCCATATAAATATCTTCATCAAGATATCCATTCAGAAAAGCAGTTTTCACATCCATCTGCCATATTTCATAATCATGAAATGCTGCAATGGTAAGCAATGTTCGAATGGATTTTAGCATGGCTACTGGTGAAAAGGTCTCCCGATAGTCAATGCCTTCGCGCTGACTATACCCTTTCGCCACTAGCCTTGCCTTATATGTCTCTACCTTTCCATCCGAACCTATTTTTCTTTTGTAGATCCATTTACATCCAATAGGTACTATACCTTCTGGTGGATCTACTAAGGTCCAGACTTAGTTGGAATACATGGAGTCTATCTCTGACTTCATGGATTCCAGCCATTTCTCAGAATTGATATCAGATATCGTCTCGTTGTAGGTATTGGGATCCTGTACATGTTTCCTATCTCCCATGAGAAACATTTCCTCGGTATCCTCTACTAGTATACCTAAGTATCTATCAGGAAGATGGGACACCCTACTTGATCTACGAGGTGGAGGAGGTACTACGTGTACTGGCTCTATGTGAATAGGTTCTATAAGATCCATTACTCGTTGCTTTTCAGAGACTCACTCTTCAAGCTCAATTTTCCTCCCACTGCCTTTATCAAGGATAAACTGTTTTTCCAAGAAGATGGCATGTCGGCTCACAAACACATTGTGATCCTCTAAGACATAAAAATTGTATCCTAATGACTCTTTAGGATATCCTATGAAACAAGCACTTATGGTCCTAGGCTCTAACTTGTCCGCCTGCATTCATTTCACATGGGCCGGACATCTCCAAATCTTAAGATGATCAAGACTCGGCTTCTTACCATGTCATATCTCATACGGTGTGGTAGGAATGGATTTAGAGGAAACTCTATTCAGTAAATAAATCGCGGATAATAAGACATCTCCCCAAAGAAATATAGGCAGATCTGTGAAGCTCATCATGGATCGGACCATATCTAATAGAGTCTTATTCCTCCTTTCTGACACCCCGTTAAGTTGAGGTGTACCCGGAGGCGTCCATTGTGAGACTATGCCATTCTCCTTGAGATAGTCCCGGAATTTCCTACTAAGGTATTCTCCTCCTCGATCTGATCGAAGAACCTTAAGGGTTTTTCCAGTCTGTTTTTCTACTTCATTTCTAAATTCTTTAAACTTTTCAAAAGACTCAGATTTATATCTCATAAGATACACATACCCATATCGTGAATAATCATCGGTAAAGGTAATGAAGTACGAATAACGACCCCTGGCTGACACATCAAATGGGCCACACACATCAGTGTGTGCCGGGGTAAGTATTTCAGTGGTCCTCTCTCCATATCCTACAAAGGGCAATCTAGCCATTTTTCGTTGAAGACAGGACTCACAAACTGGATATAACTCAGAAGTCAATGGGTCGAGAAGCCCATCTTTCTCCATTTTGTTCATTCTGTTCTCTCCAATATGACTAAGCCTGAGGTGCCACAAATACTTCTGGTTTATCTCATCTCTGGATCTTTTAGATCCTATGGCATTCACTACTTGCTCAGACACATTCACAGATACATCAACATGCAAGTGATAGAGACTGTCAATCATGAAACCACGTGCAACTAATTTATTTCTAAAATAAATAGAGCAGCAGTCTTTGTCAAATGTCAAAATATGACCATCCTGTGCTAAACATGAAATAGAAATCAAATTGCAGCGGGGACATAATAACAGTCTCTAAGCAATACACTAAATCCAGACGGTAATCGCGGATGATAAGTGCCCATAGCTACAGCAGCAACTCTTGCCCCGTTGCCAACCCGAAGGGTTACTGCACCTTCCGCCAGCCTCCTACTTTTCTTTAGATCCTGCATAGTAGTGCACAAATGAGCACTAGAACCAGAATCTATAACCCAACTAGAAGTAGAAAAAACCGTAAGGTTAGTTTCAATTACGAGCAAGTCTAACATACCTTCAGAAGGTGTGTCTGCCTTTTTGTTCTTCAGGCTCTCGAGGTATGAAAGGCAGTTCCTTTTCCAATGGCCGTCGACGTTGCAGTGGAAACATTTTTTCTTGTCATTAGCCTTTTTCTTATGAACTTCCTTCTTAGGCTTCTTGTCTTTCTTCTACTTCTTTACAGGCTTCTTTTTCTTCCAAGTAGACTTTCTCTTGAAACCAGAAGTTAGTTCAGCAGCCAAAATAGAGCCCTTTGAATCTTGCAAGGCTCCCTCAGCAGTTACCAACATATTCAAAAGTTCAGTCTTAGTGCATTCAATCTTATTCATATGGTAGTTTACTATAAACTGACCAAATGAATCAGATAGGGATTGCAGGATCAGATCTATCTGCAGTTTCTTATGCATGGTCATACCGAGCTTCTCAAGCTCCTCTAGGTCCTTGATCATAGAGAGACAGTGATCATGGACAGACTACCCTTCGCGCATTTTTGCCTTGAAAATTCTCCTGGATACTTCAAAGCGTGCAGTGCGGCTCTGCTCACTACACAACTCTTGCAGGTGAGCCAGTATTTCCCTAGCAGTCTTCATGTTCTTATGCTGGCATTGAAGTTCATTAGTCATGGATGCCATGATGTAGCACTTGACTCTAACGTCATCATCCATCCATTTTTCATGCGTCTCACGCTGATCATCGGTCGGACATGATGGTAACCTGGGGATGTCACTCTCGAGCACATACCTTAATTTCTCGCAACTCAGAACAATTTTGAGGTTTCTTAGCCAGTCTTTGTAATTGGTTCCGGTCAATCGGTTGGTCTCAAAAATATGGGTCAAAGGGTTCGAAGCTGACATTGTGATCTGTAGAGAGTAAAGATTCTAGTTAGACTTTGTACTTGAACTTAATTTGTTCTAGGGACTTTTAAAACAAATATGCTCCCACTATTTTCTCGAATCTCTCATACTTCCCTGATGGAGAAACGAAAATCCTACGCGACTAGGATTTCTAGTGGGTACTGCGGTCTCACCGATTTACATGCCACCTCACCTAACAGTTATTGGTGACATATAAATGGATGAGTGTACAACTCTTGTACAATGCTTCTTAAGCAAATTGCTGTGATACTTGGTCTCTAAGTCATGAAGACCTCACCTAACAGTTATTGGCCCCATTACTTAGTTAAGTCAGACCCACCGTATAACCGCAGAAATAAAGTCGTCATTGGGTCCTCACCTAACAGTTATTGGTGCCCAACCTCACCTTTACCCCACAACATCTCATGTCTAATAGAGAAGTCCAGTCCCCCGATGCAACTTGCCCACTGTGTCCAGCCGAGACAAATCAACACCGAAAATAACTTAGCAGCTCTACTACGGTGGAAGACCTATGGACTTAATATTGCATAATCATGTCTTAGTGTTTGCAACTTGAGTTCTTCATAAGAGGTAATCGAACAATTGGCCAGGTAAGCAGGTGGGAGGCTCTTCTTACTCGGAGAGTAAGATCCTAATTAAGTAACCACCTTATAGGCTTGCCTAGACACCAATTAGATCAATTAATCTAATATGACTAACTCATGTTGGTTCACCATCGACTGATTAGGGAGGTTTATTATTCGGTCTCACTCGATCGCGTATTCACATCTCATGCAAATATAAATCTACCCGCATAGACATAAGCATTAAACATTCAGGCATTTATCAACAAATAAATTTAAATGGTGATGATCATGGATCCAGGATGGGGTCATTTTACAAGCACATGCACGTCAATTGGTTTGATCGTCTTCAACTCTTGACTTGATCTTGATCCCTTAGGTCCAATTGTGATCAACTTCTTGATCCATCTTCAATCAACCCTTGATCTCGATCCACGCATGTTGAGCTTGTTGATGTACATATCGATCAACCATCGACGTGCAACACACATCATAGATTACATCCCAGATTGCTTTAAAAAATTAAATAAAAATAAAATAATAAATTACAACCCTTTTTCATGAGACATGCAGGTCTCTAATATATGAATTTAAGATGCACGCAGGCATCTGAAAAATTAAAATTACATGCATCACAGAACATCGCAGAATATTTCAACACATTCATAGGATCCATCCATGATCATCACCATACGCATCACATGCATAAAAAATATTTTCAGATCTGTGATTTAATTGATTATTTCATCTCATGACTTACTGATCATGCTAGATTTAACTCTAAACATTTGTAATCACATTATCAAAGCATTAGAATCATTAATCTAAGCATCTAAAATTTAGTATGTAGAAAAATCAGCAAGCTGAAAATTCTGCATATATAAATTTCAGCAAGCATAATCCCTTAAATTTTAGATCTAAAATGCCTTAAAAAATTAATCCTAATCTTAATCTACATAATCTGGCTCTGATACCACTGTTAGGATCTGTCACATGCCGCTGAAAATTCAAAAAATTTTTAGATGCGCAGCGGAATAATATGTGCATATCCCGTTCATCGCATGAATGTATTTTAAAACCATTTGTAGATAGATCAGGATTAAATTCTTATTAAATCATTTTAAAATCATGATTAAGAAGATCAGATCTTCACCTTGTGCAGGTAGATAGTCTCCGCAAATCTGATTTACGTGGTATTTGATAAAGGTTCAGTGGAAGCCGCACACGCATCCTGCCTCTACAGGTATCCACACGAAGTAGTGAGTCGATCGAAGCCTTTGGATCTCCCCGGGGTGCTAGCTCCCTTACAGAGAAGGCTATTGATGGCTGAAGTCTTTCCTTTGAATCAACCTTTGATTGCCTTGAGAGGAGGAAGAAGAAGGAAAGATCTAGGAAGAGGAAACAAGGCTCTTTGCAGCCTTTTCTTTTTCTTCTGTGCTGGACCCAAGGAAGAGAAAGAAGAAGGCCACGCCACCCTTTCTTTTTCTCCCTTTTCTCTTGCGGCTGAAAGGAGGAAGAAGATGGGAGGTTGCTGCCGTGAACACCCAAGAGAAAAGCATGAGAGGAGGGGCCTAACCCCTCCTCCTTTTAATTCATTATGTGATAAGGATGAGCTCCTATTTTCAAGGAGCTCATTCTTATCCATTGAACTCGGCAGCAAGGAGGGGCTTACGCCCCTCCTTTTTCTTCCACAAATTTCCCAAGGGGAGGGGCGTGGGCCCCTCCCTTAAGTCCAATTAAATCTGCCATTTAATCGAATTAAAGGGTGATTTAATTTGGGTTCATTTCATGAGTCCAATCCTATTCAAAATAGGATTTATATGAACCCATTTCAATTTCCTCCTTATCCTAATCTAATTAGGATTTAATTGAACCATGACTCTATTGAACTCTTTAATCCTAATCTAATTAGGAGTTATTTAATTAATTAGATTAAAATTAAAATTAATTAGGACTTGAGAAAATTCTAATCTAATCAGGACTTGTTCAAATTTCAGCCCTAAAACAATTAGGACTTTAGAAATCCTATTCCAAGTAGGACTCTAATTTAATTTAAAATCCTAATCTAATTAGTACTTCATGAATCCCACTCCAAGTAGGACTCATAATCAAGCCCAATTAATTAAATCCAATTAATTAAATTAAATTGCAATCCGATTGCAATTATTCCTTCTTCTAACCACTAACTCTTAGTGGGTTTTCAATTTATCAATCTAATTGATCATATGTGATTCTCAATCACAATTCAACCATCGGATCGGTCAATACTTCTAATGTGTGTGACCCCATAGGTTCTATTCTGACCGGTAGTGAGATATATTGCAATCTCTATCACAATATCATTGAAAACTCCTTTCAATGGGTTGAAATAATTCCAACTCAACTCACCAGGGATTATCGACCATCGAGATGATCCCTGTGAGTCTCACCATCCACCAGTGACGCCTAATAGTATGTAGTGGCTACCCAGTAGAATAGAATGATGAATCTGTAGGTGCAGTTATCGTATGATACAGTCCTTCTATCGTGGATCCCTATAGACCGGAGGTCATGGATAACTCGTCAAACCCCGTCATCCGTCGTATGTCTAGATTTATTCGACTTGAGTCCGATAGTGAAAAATTCTTTCTCCACTGTATATTACTGCCCTGGCCAAGGTCTTAAAACTCAATCTAATAAATCACATAGGATCACTCCTCTTCTATCAAGGTCGATAGATTCCATGTAGGTGCATACCCTACTCCTACAGTGAACCTACAGGAGCCAATCTACACTACAAGGATCCATATGACTAGAGACCATGTATATGTGCAGTCAAACTACAATAACCTCACTGTGAGTAGCCGAAGGACTGCGGGTCAAAGGACCAGTCACACTACTGCAACATCAAGTAAGTCACTGACGAGTGGATAGACATCCAAGTGACTTCTTGTCTTGGTCATGCTCAGTACCCTTGTTCTCTAACAAGCACTTGCACTATCACTTCAATGTCCCTACACTGTGGACTCGAGTCTCGTCCATCCATATGGAAAGCGATCTATGCACTGATCGGATCGATCACCGTCCTCGTGATAATCCATTGATCAGGAGCATTTAGAAATTAATCACCAATAATACATGGCTCAAATTCTCAACTTTTGAGAATATGTATCAATAATAATAAAGTCAAGTACAAATTTATGTCCCAGATTGGCTTCTAGGGCATACATCTAACACAAAGTACTTTTGGGCTGAAGCTATTAACACATCATGTTATATTCTAAATAGAGTTTTGTTGAGACCAATTATAAAAAAAACACCTTATGAACTTTGGAGAGATAGAAAACCCAAAGTAAACTACTTTCATATTTTTGGTTGTAGGTGTTTCATTCATAATAATGGTAAAGATAATTTAGGCAAATTTGATTCTAAATCTGATGAAGGTATCTTTTTGGGATACTCTACATCAAGTAGGGCATATAAAGTCTTCAACAAAAGAACTCTTGCTGTTGAAGAATCTATTCATGTTATTTTTGATGAGACGAATGATGCTTCCTCTAGTAAGAAAATAGCTTTGGATGATGATGCAGGAATACTTAAAGAAAAGATAGATGACATGACCTTACAAGAGCATGAACCAAAGCAAATTGAAGAGACTTCAACAAGCCAAGAGGTAATTGCTGATCATGGGCTTACAAAGGCTTGGAGGTATGCTTACGGTCACCCTAAAGAGTTAATCTTAGATGATCCATCTCAACTTGTTAGAACTAGATCCTCTCTTAGAAACTTAAATAATCATCTTGCATTTGTATCCCATTTAGAACCTAAAAACATTGAAGAAGCTGAAAATGATGTAAATTGGATAAATGCTATGCAAGAGGAACTTAACCAATTTACAAGAAACAATGTATGGAACTTAGTTGAAAGACCCTCTGAATACTCAATAATTGGAACTAAATGGATGTACGAAAATAAGCTTGTTGAAAATGAAATTGTGGTTAGGAACAAGGCTAGACTAGTAGCAAAGAGCTATAATCAAAAAGAAGATATAGATTTTGATGAGACCTTTGCTCCTGTGGCTAGACTCGAAGCAATTAGACTGTTACTAGCATTTGTATGTTTTAAAGATTTCAAATTATTTTAAATGGATGTAAAGAGTGCTTTCTTAAATGGGTATATTAATGAGAAGGTTTATGTAGAACAACCTCCTGATTTTGAAAATCATCAATACCCTAATCATGTTGACAAATTAAATAAAACACTTTATGGTCTAAAACAAGCCTCTAGAGCATGGTATGAAAGACTTAGCAAATTTCTATTAGATCATGAATTTTCTAGAGGGAATGTTGATACAACCTTGTTTTTGAAAAAGAAAAACAAAGATATGTTAATAGTACATATTTATGTAGATGATATTATTTTCAGTGCTACTAACAATCGTCTTTGCGAAGAGTTTGCTGAATTAATGCAGAGTGAATTTGAGATGAGCATGATGGAAGAGTTGAACTACTTCCTCGAATTTCAAATCAAACAATCTAAGGAAGGAATTTTCATCAATCAAGCTAAGTACATTAAGAAAATGCTAAAGAAGTTTGATATGGATGGAAACAAGTCAATTGGCACCCCAATGAGCTCATCATGCAAACTAGACAAAGATGAATCAGGTAAGTCAGTAGATCAAAAGCTGTATAGAGGTATGATCGGATCATTATTATATCTTACAGTAAGTAGACCTGATATTATGTTTAGTGTATGCATGTGTGCTAGATATTTATCTAATCCTAAGGAATCACACCTAATTGCCGTTAAAAAAAATTTTAAGTATCTAATAGGAACAAAAGATATAGGGTTATGGTACTCTAAAAAATCAAGCATAGACTTAATAGGGTACACTGATTCTGACTTTGCTGGTTGTAAACTTGATAGAAAAAGTACCAACGGGTCATGTCAATTTTTAGGAGAGAACTTAATCTCATGATTTAGCAAGAAATAAAATTTGGTTGCACTATCTACGGCGGAGGCCGAATATGTTGCTACCGAGAGTTGTTGTGCTTAAATTTTGTGGATCAAGTAATAACTTGAAGATTATGGCATTAAGCAAGATAAGATTTCCATAAACTGTGATAATACAAGTGCCATAAATCTAACTAAAAATCCAATTCAGCACTCAACAACTAAACACATTGAGATAAGACATCACTTCATAAGAGATCATGTGTTAAATGGTGATGTGATGCTTGAATTTGTTTGTACTAATGATCAACTTGCTGATACTTCACAAAATCCTTGAGTGAAGATCGATTTTGTACTCTTAGAAGAGGGTTAGGAGTGATTGATCCATTTCTTTGATTCTTTTCTCTTATTCATTGATTTTGATCATTAATTTACGTTTGATATAGTATTCCACGCTTATGATCATCAAATCATTCCTTAAGCTCTAAAGATTACCATCTCTCTCTCTTTTGGCATGGTACTGATAAGTGCTTAATAATTTATAATTTAGTTATCTTTCCATAGCACTCATCAATGTTCTTAAACTGATAAATACATATTTTACCATAAAATTGAATAAACATTGAAATAAATTTAAAATATGGTAAAAAGTAAATAATTCTTTTCTTAAAACAGACTCTGAACTTGTCTCTCTTCTGGTTGCGATCTTTCATGAAAACATATAAGGAAGAGATTGTGTTGACCCAGTTTAGTAACCTGATGGAGTTGTAATCAAGCTCAGGCTATGATTAAATAGGTTTTGGTCTTGATTAGATAATTATTTTTATATGAGGAAAAAGGTTTGATTAACCCTTTTTATTAAGTCACAGTCCTGTTTTTAGTCTTGTCGAGTCCGGTCTGAAGCAGTTTAGCAAGAATTAAATTTAAATGACATTGGGCTTGAGAACAAGTTCAAGCAAATCAACGATCATGATCCACCTCAAATCCAAAGCTAATTCCTAACCAATTCCTTACCTGCCTTCATATAAAATTTATAATTTTAAAACAAAAAAAATAATAATTAAATATCCACAGTAATTTCAGAAAAAATTACTGGCTTCACTGTTCATATGAACAGTGTTCCGTGAAAACACTGTTCATATGAACAGTGTTACAAAAAAAAATATAATAAAATAAATAAAAACTCCACTGTTCATCTTCTTCCCCCCCACAGTGCATCACGGTCGAGATTCGCGTCCTCCCTCCCGTTCTAGCCACAAGTCCCACGCGGTGCAGCCAGCGACCAGCTCCTCCGCGATCATCGCGCGTGCAGCCAGCATCCCAACCGCATCATTGCCATCCTCTTCATCCGAATCGATTCCCAGCTCCAATCCCTGAGATTCAGCCTTCTCCGCCATCATCGTCCGCCCAGCATCCAAGCATCTGCGACGTCTCCCCTTCCGGATTGATTCCTAGCACCAAGCCATGATCGGCTCCCAGCAGCCAGTAACCCAGCTCGGCATCCATCTCCAGCTCTGTCCCCATCTTCTCCGAGATCCAGACATTCCGCATCAGCCTCCCAACGATCCCGCAGCCATCTCGTCTTCTTCCATCCACCTCCCGTCGATCCAGCGGCCAGCTCCATTTTCAGCCATCTACAATCAATCAGGCGCTCCACAGATCACGTATTCCTCCCAGGATCCAGCCATTCTTCCACGGATTGATGCCCTTCATCCTCTTCGTCCGCGATCTGCCCTCCGGCATCACGCCCCGGAATCAGCCGCCCGTGATCTCTTCTCCCTTCTCGAATGAGCACTCCTGACAGCTATAAAAGGAGGAGGGTGGCCATCGGCTAAGGGAGAGCGGGGGGGGATTGAAAATAGGGGAGCCCTGTTTCGGTGAAGAAAAGGAAGAGAGGAGAAGGCCGAATCAGAGAAAGAAGAAAAAGAAATTAAAAAAAAGGAGGGGGGAAGAGAATATTTTGGAATATTTTGGGAATAATGGGAGCTAAAGTTTTTAATATGAAGATGGGAGGTCGTCCGGAAGCTATGCGTGGCTAAACATCCAATCTAGGGCTGGATGAAGCCCTAGCAATGTAATAGGACAATTGTAGTTCTTATTTTTTATTATTATTTTGGAGCTTGTTTAAATTCTTATTTTCAATGAAATATTCCTTTATGATATTTAAACTTTGAGCATGCTAATTACTATTCATATTTGCTAAAGTAGTCTAAGATGATCCATGCCTAGGAAGAAGAGGTGTACTGCACCCTAGGTTAGCATAATTAGGTAGACACTTCTTGCTATACCTAAGATGGATTTCCTATATCCATTTACTCTGATAAATTTCAATTTTTACTCATAGATTAATTCAGTATAATTAAGTTAGCAAATTCTTCTTTTTGATTTATTATTAAAGAAAAATAACTTGTCTCCAATCCTTGTGGACCAACACCCGTAATCACTATCCTACAAGACACGTGCTATTGCGTGATTTAATTTTGAAATTGAAAGAACCGATCAGGTACTAACTGAGATTTTGGTTATGTACCAGAGTTCGAGTCGACTCAGATAATTCTGAAAGTCGACTTGTGCGCGAGTCGACTCGCAAATTTTCAGGAGTCGACTCGAGGTCGGAAATCCGTCTTTTAACCCTAAACAAAATGATTGTTCCCAAATCATTCTTTTCGGCCGCCACTGTTTCAAAACTCTCGAGTCGTCTCCCTCGGTCATCTCCGCTCTCTTTCTTTACTTTTTCCTCCGATTTTCCTCCCATTTCACATCTCTCCTTCCTCTAGTACGTCAAAGATGCCTAGGAAAGCCATTGTCTCTCGCCGGAAGAGGCCTCTTGTTGCGAGCAGCATCGAGAGACGATCCAAGGTGAGGAATGAACCTGTGAGACCACCTTCTCCGGTTCCCTCCCTGCCTCAGTCGGTTTCCTCGTGCTCGTGCGCCGGTAGAGTTGTCTCTACCGGGAGGAAAGTCGATTTTGACTTCCTCTCCCGAGAAGGGTTTACCTTAGGGCATCGTCTTAGGGCTCAAGGTCTAGAATTCTTTTGTTCCCTTAATCTTCCATCATACCCTGGGTTAGTCCGAAAATTCTATGGCACCGTCACACGGGATGGCGGCGGTCTTCAAGGGAGGGTAGCCAACGTCCATGTCTGTATCTCCGAGAGCCTCATTGCCCGAGTCCTCCACCTCTCCTGTGAGGGTATAGCTCCCACTCACCCTACTGATAGGTCTGAGGCCCTTACGGCCATTCTGGGAAGAGCACCCCAATCCCTCATTAAGGAGATTTTTGCAAATCAGCTCTCCGCTGAGATGCGCCTCCTACTTAGTATAATCTCTTGCACTCTCCTTCCTAAAATGGGTAGATTTGACTTTATTTCTAAGAAAGACTTAGCTATCATGTTCAACATCCTACATGACGTCCTTCTCAACTTTTCTAAACTTATTTACAGTTATATTTGTGAACCTTTAGATAAACCTAGACTGAGTCTTCCCTATGGTATGCTCTTCATCTTGATATTTAGGGAGTTAGAGGTTCCTATCCTTGAAAGGGAACCCTCTCGTTCACTCCGTTACACGGACTATATGAACGAGGTGACTCTCCACCAAATGGGATTCCACAAGGTTGAGGGTACTTGGGTTAGGAAAACCTCTTCTACCATACCATCTGATCCCACTTTTTCTCACTCTTCCACTTCTGAACCTGAACCGGATACCTCCGCAGATCCCTCCACCTTCCCATCCACTGCTGGCCCTTCATCCACTGCTAGTCCCTCCTCATCTCAGCAGCCCCTTAAGGTTAGGATTAGTAGTGAGCAGCTCAGAGAACTGAGGGATGATATTTTGAGAGAACTCGGAGTACCGCTAGTACACCCTCCACTGATCTGACCCCCTCCACTGCAGCTGTTTCTATGATGATTGCTGAAGTGAAGGAGGAGTTATCTAGTTTGAGAAGATAAATTAAGGAGCTTACATGAGATTCTCAGACATTCAGGAAGCCACAAAGCAAATACAAGATTCAGTCAGATTAGAGCTGTTGAGCCTAAATCAAGGAGCTGAAAGGGTAGCAAACGCTATCATAGATAAGCTTAATACAATCATCGACAGCGTAACCCAACTGACCCAAACCCAAGCTAGGACTACTTCAGAAATTATTGCGCAACTGGGGAATATCTCTGAAGGAGTTCGTTTGCTTATGGAGTGTCAGCGAAGAAATTTGGGAGCTTCATCTTCTTCCTCTAGACGTCCACCTTCCTAGATTTGTATTTTCTTGAAATTCATATGAAGTCCTTTTGGACTTTCAATCATTGTACTCAATTGTGTAATACTTGCAATGAATTGAAAAGTCTTTTCTAAGAACTTGTGTATTTTGTGCCTTTTGTGTTTTGAGTACTATGTACTTTCTGAACATCTTTTATGTATTCAAGCTTGCAAGGAATGAAAAGCATATCTTTTTGTCTCATTAACTATGCCTCTTGTATGTTTTTGACTCCTTGATACTTCACTTTTTTGCTAGGATGACAAAAAGGGGGAGAACATATGATATAATTACAAGTAAAGGGAATCACTAAATAAAAAAAAATTTAAGCAAAATGTGATTTGTTCTTAGTGGATTCGATACCTCGAGGTTCATTATTCCTGCGTTGGGGCTCCTCAAGGAGTAATCTTCAGAATCTATTCAAGAGATATTTGGAGATTAGTTGAATCATATTCAAGAACAAATCGTCAAATTTTCTCTTCTATAATTAATAACTTAAGTTCAAGTTTACAATATTAAAAGAAATTTAAGAAAACTTGAACAAAGTTCAAACAAAATTGATTGCACATATTGAGGGGGGGGATCTGAAATTCTAAGAAAGCAAATTCATTAAAAACATGTTGCCCAGTAGATACAACCCAAGAGGGGGGGTGAATTGGGTCTTTTAAAACTTTTATACTACTTCTAAAACTTTTCAATTAATTACGCTAAGTTGTATAGATGCACAGTGGAATTTAAACTTAGCAACAGTTTGATTTATTGAATGAGACTTGATTAAGTAAATTGAATATGCTTGCAACTAAAGGATGCGCAGATAAGAGTTAAGCAAGCAATTTATCTAAGTAAGTAAGTGAGCAAGTTAGACAATGACAAAAAGCATCACAAACACAACAAACATATAGTGGTTCGGTGCACCCCAGCACCTACATCCACTCCCCAAGACCTCTTGGGAATTTTACTATAATCCTCCATATTACAGCTGGTTGTTTTACAAGCTCACAACCCAACTTGTTGTTTTGCGAGATCACAACGAACTCGGTCGGTTTTCACAGGCTCACCGACTAGAACCAACCGATTATTTTTCCGGGTTCACAATCAAACCCAGTTGGTTTTCCCAAAGGCTCACCAACCACAACCTTACAACGATTGTTTTCCGGGTTCACAATCAACCCAGTTGGTTTTTCCAAAGGCTCACCAACCACAACCTTACAACGATTGTTTTCCGAGTTCACAATCAACCCAGTTAGTTTTCCCAAAGGCTCACCAACCACAACCTTACAATGTTGGTTTTCCCTTTGGCTCACCAACAAACCTTAACCCCTTGATTCAATCCCTTGATTGAATCAAGTTACAAGATATTAGAATACGAATTTAAAACAAATCAAAGCTTCTTAAACAAGCAAATATAACAATATAAACAAATAGGTAAAGAGAAGCCCTCAAACAAGTTGTGTAGATGAGGAAACTCGGCTTCTTCTTTACTTGACCCTCTTCTGATTTCGCACGAGGTAGAGGATCACTGAGGCAGCACACAGTTGGAGAGGAAGCTTTGGGATTCACTCGGATGCTCTTCTTCTCTCTATTTTGCTTTGAATGGCCCTTTTGTGCTTTTGGGAGATTTTTTTTTGAGATCTCTTTCCTAAATGTTTTCTCCCACTTTCATTTTTTTCTTTTCTAACTCTCCTCTTGATTTTATAGCTTTAGATGTCGTGGAAATAGAAATCTAGCCGTTAGAGACAAAAATAGAGCCGTTGTGCACATTCTGCAACTCCTGACAATGTTTCCGTTGGGATCGGAGTCGACTCGCGCGATCTGGAGTCGACTCGACTGTTGCAGGAGTCGACTCATGCTTTTCTGGAGACGGCTCGGCAACTGTTCAAAATTCGAATTAAAGTGCTGTCTCGACTGGGAGTCGACTCGACTTATCCCGGAGTCGACTCCCCAAACTCTGGAGCTGACCTGGCACTCTTGGAGTCGGCTCATCCCAAGGAATCCATGGATGCATTTTTCAACTTTGCTCACTCGAGTCGACTCGAAAATTCTGGGAGTCGACTCGGTGCTCAGAGTCCGAACTCCCGAGCTTCTGTCTTTTGGCTCGTGCTGTCTCGGAGTCGACTCGAACTGTCTCGGAGTCGACTCGGCCCTCAGTATCCAAAAAACGGTCTTCTGCCTTTTGGGGTCGCGCTGCCTTGGAGTCGACTCGGAGTTTGCGGGAGTCGACTCGGCTCTCAGTGTCTGAAATTGGCTCTCTGACTTTTTGCTTGTTTTCCTCTGGGAGTCGACTCTAGCTTCCTTAGGAGTCGACCTGCCAGCCATCGGAGTCGACTCGAGTTCTTCAGGAGTCGACTCGGCTCTCAGAGTCCAAAATAGCCTCTCTGTGTTTCTGTCTTGTTACTCCCTGGAGTCGACTCGTACTATCCAGGAGTCGACTCGAGGACTATTCTTTTGGATTTTCCTTTGAATTTACTCGTCCAACTTGAGTCCTTTGAACTTGAAACTTGGGCCAATGAAGTGTAACTTTCTTCCAACTTTTCTTGAGAGCTTTGGAGGCCTTCTTGTGTTCTTCCAACTTGCTATGTTCCTTGCAAAATAAATATCTTTCTCCTTGCAACACAAACATTAGTATTTATACTTCCAGGTTTTTGTGATCATCAAAATCAATCTTTGGGTCATCAGTCTCCCCCTTTTTGATGATGACAAAACTTGGAGTATATGCAATATAAAATATATTGTGTTCTAGAAGTAGTGCATAGCTAAGTTGCATGAAGTAGAAAAGATATATATTTAAAACATACTTCATGATAATGCTTTAGATTTAATCAGCTTAACATAATCAATTTAAGCTGGTTTGTATTCAATTCAAAACATAAAGCATTATGAACATATATTTAGATATTTCTCCCCCTTTTTGACAACATCAAAAAGATAGTGAAACATTAAGCACAAAGATAAGACTACTCAAATATTTCTTTTTCTTATTGTACTCTGATTTGCATGTCAAATTATTGCAAGGATATGAATCATATAACTCAAGGCAATAATATTAGAATAAGATTAATGAGCATAGATCAGAGCCAATTAAGATAGTTTCAGAGCAGAACACATCGAATGTGATTCCAAAGATAGTTTTCAAATTAAGTGTAGGTGGAATCTTTCTCAAGTTAATTCAAGAAGTACCATGAATGATATTCAAAGAAAGTGCGAATGGAAATCTAACTTCTCTTCAATAATAAGTATGAAAGCTTGTTCATTTAAGATCTTTTGCCCAATATATTAAGTATTTTATCAACATGAGAGCAATTTAATTAATTTTCAGAGTATAAGATCAAAACTTATATACTTGAAAAACATATCATCATGTTGGATCATTAATTCTTAATAACTTCAAAGTTCTTTTATGATAATAAGAGCATTGGGGCACAAATACCAAAATATGCAATTTTTGATACATCTTAGAGCTCATTTAAAGACTTTCTTTTATTTCTTTAGAAAATAAGCACAATTTGATACATAAAAATATGAATTGGCACAAAATTTGAAGTTCTAAAGAGCAAGCCAATTAGGACTCATTAGTAAATTTCAAAATAGATTTTCTAAAAGATACTCAAGCAAATTCAACATATCATTCTCCCCCTTTTTCATTAAATTAGAGGCTCTTAAGATCAACTATTTGAATTGCAATTTGGTTCATGATTTATGCATAAGATATATTAACCAAATAACAAGCCTCAAGTTGTATCATAAAGTTTTTCAGATTAAATTTCAGATGATACATATTGGAGAGTATTAGGATCACTTTTCATTTCTCTCTCCTTTAGTTATGGATTTATGCGATTAAGTTTCATATGATCTTTCCTTCTGAAATTTTCTTTCTCCCCCTTAATTGATCATTCCATTTAAGAGTTTAGAATTTGAAGATAATGTTCAATAAAATTGTCAATCTCAAAACAAATATATTTTCTATAAGTATCAGCTTATTTTCATAAGACTCAATGTTTGAGATAAGACAACCTTTATAGACAACCTTTAAAGCAAGTCTTCCAATATAAGGAGGTTCATCAAAATCAATCCATAAAAATCAAGGTATGAGATACTGAATATCTAAAGCTCCCCCTCAAAAGATGCATGAACTCAATTTCTTAATCACAGTTTTTCAGCAATGTATACATGAAACACAATAAATCTTTTTAATATCAAAATAAAATCATATATTTAGAAATTTTTGTTTGCAATCAAGATCATCGAAAGACACATCATTTGGACCAATATTGGTACACTCTAAAGATAAGTAATGATATGTTTCGGATGCGTATCGGAGCAATCAACCAAGGCATCAAGATGTTAAGTAAATTAATTCTGTTTTTCTTACATTAAGATTTTATTTAGAAATCATATTGAGTTTAAGCTTTTATATAAAATCGGATTCTGAATTTCATAAAGATTTTCAATAGAGGCTTTCAAAGTCATAATTTGAGATATGTATCTTCCACACTGTAGCTCATCTTAAATCATTATGATTGAAAACACATATTTCAATAACATTAGAGCACTTTCAGAATCTTTATATTTAATATTGAGTTTCGATACACGATGGAGGATATTTTAACAAGTATTAGGACATTATGTATCAAAGTTAGGCAAGTAGAAAGATAGATCAAGATCAATTCATTTTGCCTAAATAGAAATATCCTTCTCTTCTTCTTTTTGCACATCTATTTAACTTTCAAAGATAAACGTGAATGACAAAACTGAAATTTCTTTTTTAATATTACTTAAAAAAATAGTACTTCAAATATTCAATCAAATTATCCAAGCATGGAGCATTACACAATATTGAGAGTCCGTAATTTAAAGCATCATGCCACATGCAAAACATATTACGTGTTAAGTCATGCATTAAAATATTAAGAATAAGCATGTCAAGGATCAAAATCAATTCTTTTTCAAATAAACTCTCCCTATTTAAATATAATCTTGCATTGATTTCATCCTTAAGGTGTGTTTTCAAGTGATTAAAGCTTGACTTGATGCTTCTTATATACTTTCATTTACTTTGTCATTCATTTTTACTTTCTTATGCTCTATTCTCTATTTGCTCCCTATCCGGTGGAGTTGGAAGGGGCACGAGGTACTACCACTAGCCTCCCTCTTGTGCCGTCCCTAATATGCCCTACACCGAATAGTTGGGTCAAATAGTGCCGGGTACCCTATGATGAGCAGTATAGAAAGGTTCAAATGTTCACTTCAAACTTTTCCTGTTTAAGTGTAATTAATTACAGATTTTATCCCTTCCAAAAGTGCTGAATATATTATGCTTGTTTTTCTTTTTCTTAAAATTGGAGTATTTGCCTTTGCTTAGATTTTACATCTCTTGAATAATATCCATTTTCTTTTCTTTATCTCTCTCTCTTTTTGTTATTCTCAAGTAATTTACATGAAAGAGCAGAATAAAGAAATAATCTTATGTATCATATAGATGTATATCATGCAAACAATATTTTCATTGTGCTCAAGGATTCATAACTTTTCACAAGTTATTTTACATCAAAATTTTAAGCATATACTTGTGTATTTCATGGTTATGATATAGGCATAGGTGCATTTTAATTTGAGCAAACCATGAATCAATTTCTGAAAGCATAAGTCAATGAATACATATATATAGACATGATATCAAGGAATTAATAATTAAAGATTTTAACCATGCCATACTAAGATTTAAGTTATTGACTTTGTTCAATTAATTTATGAGAGAGGTATCTAGAATTACCAATCCATTCTGCATTCTTCAGTCAAATACCTACTAGATTTCTTATGTATGAACTTTTGGCTGAAGAAGGTCCTCTCTCTTGTTTGCATGAGAATGTTTATTGTATCTTACGTGGAGATATCCTTCAAGTTGAAATCTCTCATTTTCTTGCTCAAGGATCCTGCATTATTAACAAAATTCTTTTCTTTCTTGAAAGAAAGTCATTAGTTTCTTCAAGATACAAAACATTCATATAGCATATTTCTTAACTAGGTAACTCAACCTAAGATATGATAATCATTGAATGTTGAGTCACTTTACTCAAGAGATTGCCTAAATATAAGCAAACATATGTCACTTGAACTAAAGAGATAGTTTCATTAACCAAGACTGTTCAAGGACAAGCATGTGAAGCAATAGGAAGATTCATCAAGGTCAAATTAATTTCTTATTTTCAACATCAATTTAGCTTAGATTCTATTTGCTTAAGAAAATTATCAATAAGGCATGCTAGCTAAGTTTTGATCAAATTGCCTTAAACAATTGTTTCTATCAAAATTCAGATTATGATTCATTTGTTATCAATAAATTATGATTCATTAGAGTTAGATTGAAGTCTTGCACAAGGGCACATAATGATCACACAGTCTGGTCTATTAAATAATTATTCTATCATGCTTTTGATGCTTGTTCCAAATCACAAATTGCTTTATCATATTTGTAATGAGTGTTTTCAAATAAGGTGGTTATTTTACATAGATCCCTTTTTAATGAAATAACCACATAGAAGTGTATTCTATACATTCATTTGACAGAATATAAAGCTCATAAAGCAAGCAGATGATAATGGTGATCTTTACTTCTAATCATGCAAGAATTTCATCAAGATCTATTTCATCTTTTCTTGATTTAGTCTTTTAGTAGTTATCAATTTTTCTTTATTGAGTGTATTTCTGAAAAACTCAATTTGGTTCTAATTATTAACAAGTTTTCAGATTGTTATGTGTAAAAGATTAACCATATACATATATAATCTAATTTTAGTATCTTGATAATAAATCATTAGTCTCATAGAGAATAAAATGAATTCATATTTCTACAACTAGAATCTTTTCATGAATGTTCTATATGCATTGCTTGATGAATGATATCCAAAGATAAAAATATCTGTATCAAATTTGGCATTATTTTCAAAAGACCATATCAAGCATATCATAAGTTACTGAAAAATATGAAAGATATGCAATAGATCATTTTCTATTTTTCAGAAGATCAAATGAAGTTTTCATCAATAATAGACCTAATAGATACCATATATATGACAAGCAATGATGATAGCTTTTAATCAGACTATCATACAACATTGCCTTCTTCATTTCTTCAAGGATTCTATTGATCCTATTTTAACTTATGGTGTTCTTGGTGCAGAAGCAATTGCATTCAATATTATCTTCTGTGCACAACTTAATACAAAATTGGTTTTCAACACTATGCCATGATTCATAGTTTGCAAACCTTTTTCATTTGATTCCTTTTTGTGAGTTTGTGCCAATGCAGAAAATATTTCAATTTAAGTGCCAAGAACAAAACCAATGTAAGCTTTTGAAAACTTAGTGTTGGAAACAACATTTTTAGATTTAAAAATTGATTTTTGTTTGTTTCCTTAGTTAACATGCATAGTAAACTTTGACCTTTCAGAAGATACTCTAAGTAAGCCAAAGGCAAGGTCTTTTGAGATTAAGTACATACTAGCATGAGTTGATTTTATATCCAAAATGGTTTCTTTAATCTTGGTATTCATAGTGCATATATTCAAAGGTATACCAAGTGCACATTTTCATATCTATGATCGATAAACAATAATGCCATGGATAAAAACTCTCAATCAAGCATATAGAGAATTCATAGAGTTATTCTTAGCAACTTATCCAATAGTGAGTAAATCATACTATAAAATGAAGTGATTTGATAATATTTTCAAAAGTATTTTCTATATCACAAAATTGATCAATACTTGCAATTCATATTTTAATCAAATACTAAAGCAAAAGTAATGATGAGATGCAAGGGTTACTGATTTCATTATTATTAATTTTTTAATTACTTTTCATAAGTGTATTTTAAGTTTCACTCTTTAATGTGTGTCTAGAGCACCCATTTGTATGAAAGTTCTATTTGTTTCATGGTGATACCAAAATTCAAAGAAAAATTCAAAAGAATAGTCTTCGAGTCGACTCCTGAGGAATTCGAGTCGACTCCGATGCTTGTCGAGTCAACTCCAGAGTAGAACGAGTCGACTCCAGGGTGAAACAGGCAGAAAAGTCAGAGAGCGATTTTCGACCCTGAGATTCGAGTCGACTCCTGTGGAACACGAGTCGACTCCAATGGTTGGCGGGTCGACTCCAAAAAAAGCGAGAGTCGACTCTCAGTGGAACACAAAGAAAAAGTCAGAGGGCAGTTTTCGGACTCTGAGATTCGAGTCGACTCCCAGACAGCTCGAGTCGACTCCAAGGCAGCGCTACACCAAGATGGCAGAAGGCTGTGTTTCGAAAACTGAGAGCCGAGTCGACTCCGGAACAATTTGAGTCGACTCCAAGACCAGACAAGCCAAAAATACAGAGGATCAGTTTTCGGGCTCTGAGAGCCGAGTCGACTCCAAGAGAATCCGAGTCGACTCGAGGAAGAAAATCAGAAAGAATGTCCTCTGAATTCATGGGATGAGCCGACTCCGAAAATGCCAAGTCAGCTCCAGATGTTGGCGAGTCGACTCCGGGTTAAGTCGAGTCGACTCCCAGTCGAGGATGCACAATAATTCAAATTTGGAACAGTGGCCGAGTCGTCTCCAGTAAAGCATGAGTCGACTCCTGCAACAGACGAGTCGACTCCTGATCGCGCGAGTCGACTCCGATCTCAACGGTAATATTGTCAGAAAGTGCAGACTATGTCCAACGGCTCTATTTTTGTCTCTAACGGCTATATTCTTGTTTCCACGCCATCTAAAGCTATAAAAACAAGAAGAGAGCTAGGGGAGAACTTATGGAAGTGGGAGAAAATATTTAGGAAAGAGATTACAAGGGAAATCTCCCATAAGCACAAAAAGGGCCATTCAAAGTGAAATAGAGAGAAGAAGAGCATCCAAGTGAATCCCAAAGCTTCCTCTTCATCCGTGTGCTGCCTCGGAAATCCTCTACTTCGTGCCAAATCAGAAGAGGGTCAAGTAAAGAAGAAGCCGAGCTTCTTCATCTTCAAAACTCGGTTGAGGGCTTCTCTTTACACTATTTTGTTTATATTGTTATATTTGCTTGTGTAAGAAGCTTTGATTTGTTTTAAACTTTGTTTTTAATATCTTGTAACTTGATTCAATCAAGGGATTGAATCAAGGGGTTAAGGTTTGTTGGTGAGCCAAAGGAAAAACCAACGGTAATAGGTTTGTTGGTGAGCCTAGGTTGAAACCAACGGTGTAAGGGTTCGATTGTGATCCCGGAAAAACAATCGGGGTGGTTCTAGTCGGTGAGCCTGGAAAAACCGACCGAGTTCGTTGTGACCTCGTAAAACAACAAGTTGGGTTGTGAGCTTGTAAAACAACCGGCTGTAATCTGTAGGATTATAGTGAAATTCCCAAGAGGTCTTGGGGAGTGGATGTAGGTGCTGGGGTGCACCGAACCACTATATGTTTCTTGTGTTTGGAATGCCTCTTGTCATTGTCTAACTAACACACTTACTTACTTAGATAAATTGCTTGCTTAACTCTTATCCGCACATCCTTTAGTTGCAAGCATATTCAATCAAGTCACATTCTATACATCAAACTGTTGCTAAGTTTAACTTTCATTGTGCATCTATACAACTTAGCATAATTAATCAAAAACTTTAAAGAAGTAGGTTAAAAGCTTTAAAAGACCCAATTCACCCCCCCTCTTGGGTTGTATCTACTGGGCAACAAGTGGTATCAGAGCAGGTGCTCTAAGTTTAATCTTTGATCTCACGATCAAGAGCCAAAGATCATGACAACTCAAATAGATAGTTTTCTAGGAGAAGGACAATCAATTGATACACCTCCACTATTTAATGGCATAAACTATACTCATTGGAAAATACGCATGCGCATTTTTATTCAATCACAAAACTATTATTTATGGAAAATCATAATAAATGACCTTCACACACTCTCTCAAACTATTAATGAAAAGGACTTAGCACAATTGAATGCTAATGCTATGAACATATTATATTGTGCTATTCAAGAAACAAAGTTTAACGAAATTTCTGCATGCTTATCTGCTAAGGAAATCTGGGATACTTTAGAAAATATTTATGATAAATCTCAGATTAGCTCACATGTGCTTCAATTGCATACTAACAATGAGACTGCAGAAAAAGGTGTTGAATCACCCACCTCAGTCGAGTCAACTCCAAGTATTTCAGAGTCGACCCTCAAGTTAACCGAGTCGACTCCAATTATGTCCGAGTCGACTCCGAGGCAAATCAGCTTCCTAAAGACAAAGAAGAAGAGAAAGCAAGAAGAAAGGAAGAAAGAGGTAAAACGCAAGAAAGCCTTGACCAAGATAAGTCAGACAAGGAATTGAAAGTTAGGAGCAACAATGAACCACAAGAGGTAACTAATTTATGTCTTATGGTACAAGAAGATAAAGTAGAATCTAAATCTAATCTTACACCAAATGAATTTCATGAAGAATATTCTTATAATGAACTTTTGAATGCTTTTCATGATTTGTATGGTGAATGTAGAAAACTAGCTATGAAGAGTAAAAATCTTAAGAAACTAACTTCTGAAAATGAAAGCTTAAGGTCGTTTTCAGAAGAATTGATTCAGAAAAATCATAGCTTAATTAAAGAAAATCAAAACTTAAGCGAAGAAATTAACCAATTAAGATTTGTTATTAACAAATTCACTGTAAGTTCAGAAAGATTAAAAATGATATTTGAAAGCCAACATGCTGATTTTGATAAATCAAAATTTAGCTTGACTCCTTCACTTAGCCATAAATCTTTAGAAAAAAAGGTTATCAATTCACCAAGCAAACCATTAAATAAGATAACTTATTTCAAACATGAAAAGAATGGGCATAACAACTTTACCTATCGTTCTAACACAATTAAATCAAATGGTAAAGTTATTACTATTAAACAAATTTGGGTTCCAAAAGGAACCATATGTCCTAACTCTCAAGGACCCAAGCAAGCTTGGGTACCCAAAATGAGGATGTACACATAGGTGTACCAAGATACCCATGGAACAAAAAGAAACTTAAAAAGTTATTAACAAAAATAATAATAATGAAATCAGTAATCCTTGCATCTCATCATTATTTTTGCTTTAGTATTTGATATGAATTGCTAGTATTGATCAATTTTGTGATATAGAAAATACTTTTGGAAATATAATCAAATCATTTCATTGTATAGTATACTTTACTCACTATTGGATAAGTTGCTAAATGATTAATCAATTTATTAAGAATAACTTTATGAATTCTCTATATGCTTGATTGAGAGCTTTTATCCATGGCATTATTGTTTATTGATCATAGATATGAAAATGTGTACTTGGTATGCCTTTGAATATTGCACTATGAATATCATGATTAAAGAAACCATATTTGACATATAAAATCAACTCATGCTAGTATGAACTTAATCTCAAAAGACCTTGCCATTGGCTTACTTAGATTATCTTCTGAAAGGTCAAAGTTTGCTATGCATGTTAACTAAGGAAACAAACAAGAATCAATTTCTAAATCTAAAGATGTTGTTTCCATCACTAAGTTTTTCAAAAGCTTACATTGGATTTGTTCTTGGCAAACAAATTTGAAATATTTTATGTATTTGCTAAATCTTGTAAAAGTGTTTCAAATGATAAAGGTTTCCAAACTGTGAAGATAAAGAGTATCATGACACAGTGTTGAAAACCAAAATCCTGATAAAGTTTATACAGAAATTAATTATTTCAGCACCAAGGACACCTTAAGTAAAATAGGGTTAATAGAATTCTTGAAGACATGAAAAAGACAATTGTGTATGATAGTTATCTACTCAAATGATTTTTAAAAGCTATCATCACTGCTTGTCATACACATGATTTCTATTAGTTCTATTTTTGATGAAAACTCCTTTTGATCTTCTGAAAAATGGAAAATGAACCATTGCATATCTTTTATATTTTTCAGTCGTACATGTTATGCTTGATATGCTCTTATGAAAATAATGCCAAATCTGATAGAGATATGTCTATCCTTGGATATCATTCATCAAGCAATGCATATAGAATATTCAATGAAAAGATTTTAGTTGCAGAAATATCAATTCATTTTATTCTTTATGAGACTAATGATTTATTATCAAAATACTAAAAATAAATTATATATGTATATGGTTAATCTTTTACATATAACAATCTGAAAAACCTGGTAATAATTAGAACCAAATTGGATTTTTCAGATATGCACTTAATGAAGAAAAATTGATGACGACTAATAGACTAAATCAAGAAAAGATGAAATAGATCTTGATAAGATTCTTGCATGATTAGAAGTAAAGATCACCATTATCATTTGTTTGCTTCATGAGCTTTATAATCTGTCAAATGAATGTGTAGAATTCACTCCTATGTGGTTATTTCATTAAAAAGGAGATCTATGTGAAATAACCACCATATTTAAAAATTACACATTACATATATGATAAAGCAATATGTGATTTGGAACAAGCATCAAAAGCATGATATATAAAAGCTTAAGTAACCTTTTTGATAGAAAGTATTAGTGATAAATCTATACATCAAAAAGAAGGACTTGTGGCATCTTATTTGCTCAAAGTATGCATTGATGACATCATTTTTGGTTCTACTAATGAAGAGTTATATGAAGATTTTACTTAGCTCATGTAAAGTGAGTTTGAAATATATATGATGAATGAATTAACATCTTCTCTCAAACTCCAAATTAAGACAAACAAGAAAAGGGGGATCTTCATTGACCAAAGTTAGTCCACAAGAAAAACTCTTATAGAAGATTGGCATGAAGAAGGTATATCTATGACCCCATCTTGTATAATTTGATGAGCAAAGTAGATCTATTGGTTAAAGCTGTATTGAAGCATGATAGAATAATTATTTTATCATACAGCTAATAAACCAGAATGTATGCTTATTATGTGCCCTTATGCAAGACCTCAATCCAACTTTAATGAATCATATTTCATTGATAACAAATAAATCATAATCTGAATTTTGATAGAAACAACCGTTTAAGATAAGTTGATTAAAACTTAGCTAACATATCTTATTGATAATTATCCTAAGCAAATAGAATCTAAACTAAATTGATTTTGGAAATAAGAAATTGATTTGACATTGATAAATCTCTATATTGCCTCACATGCTTGCTCTTGAACTATCTTGGTTAATGAAACTATCTCTTTAGTTCAAGTGATATATGCTTGCTTATATTTAGGCAATCTCTCGAGTAAAGTTACTCAATATTCAACTATTGCCTTATCTTATATTGAGTCATCTAGTTAGAAATATGTTAGATGAATGGTTTGTATCTTAAAGAAACTAAAGACTTTCCTTCAAGAAAGAAAAGGAGTTTGTTAATAATGCAGAATCCTTGAGCAAGAAAATGAGTGAATTCAACTTGAAGGACACCTCCACATAAGATACAACAAACATTCACATGCAAACAAGAGAGAGGATCTTCTTCAGCCAAAAGTTCACGCGTAAGAAATCTAGTAGATATTTGCTGAAGAATGCAGAATGAATTGGTAATTCTAGATACTTCTCTCATAAATTAATTGAGCAAAGTCAATAACTTAAATCCTATTATGGCATGATTAAGGTCTTTAATTATTAATTTTTGATATCATGTCTCTATATATATTGATTGACTTATACTCTTAGAAATTGTTTCATGGTTTGCCCAAGCTAAAATATATCTTTGCCTATGTCATAACCATGAAATACACAAGTTTATGCTTGAACTTTTGATTTAAAATAACTTGTGAGGAATGATGAATCCTTGAGCATAATGAAAATGTTGTTTGCATGATATACATCTATATGATACATAAGATTAATTCTTTATTATGCTCTTTCATGTAAATTACTTGAGAATAACAAAAAGAGAGAGAGATAAAGAAAAGAAAATGGAAATTATTCAAGAGAAGTAAAATCTAAGTAAAGGCAAATACTTCAATCTTAAGAAAAAGCAAAACAAGCATAATATATTCGGCACATTTGGAAGGGATAAAATCCATAATTAATTACACTTAAACAGGGAGAGTTTGAAGTAAACATTTTAACATTTCTATATTGCTCATCATAGGGATGGTGCCAATGGGGAGGCTAGTGGTAGTACCCGGCACTATTTGACCCAACTATTCGGTGTAGGGTATATTAGGAACGGCACAAGAGGGAGGCTAGTGGTAGTACCTCGTGCCCCTTCCAACTCCACCGGATAGGGAGCAAATAGAGTATAAAGCATAAGAAAGTAAAAAAAAAAAGAAAAACAATAACAAAATGTTCATTAATTGATTAAGAAAAGAAATTCAAAAAAAATGAATGACAAAGTAAATGAAAGTATATAAGAAGAATCAAGTCAAGTTTTAGTCACTTGGAAACACACCTTAAGGATGAAATCAGTGCAAAAGTATGTTTAAATAGGGGGAGTTTATTTGCAAAAAAAAATTTTGATCATTGACATGCTTGCTATTTTAATGCATGACTTAACACATAATATATTTTGCATGTGGCATGATGTCTGAAATTATGGATTCTCAATATTTTGTAATGTTCCATGATTGGATAATCTGATTGAATGTTTGAAATACTATATGAAGTTATTTTATTTTATTATTGAAAAGAAATTTGTAAAAAGGAGAAGAGAAGGATATCTCTATTTAGGAAAAATAAATTGATTTTGTTCTATCCTTCAACTTGCCTAAATTTGGTATATAATGTTCTAATTCGTACCAAAACTCAATATTAAATACAAAGATTCTGAATATGCTCTTATATGTTTGAAATATGTGGTTTCAATCGTAATGATTTAAGATGAGCTATAATGTGGAAGATACATATCTCAAATTATGATTTTGAAAGCCTCTATTGAAAATCCTATGTAATTCAGAATCTGATTTTGTATAAAAGCTTAAACTCCATATGATTTCTAAATAAAATCTTAATGAAAGAAAAATAGAATTAATTTTGATGCCTTTGGTTGATTGCTCCGATACGCATCCGAAACATATCATTTCTTATCTTCAAAGTATACTAATATTGGCCTAAATGATGTGGCTTTCAATGATCTTGATTGCAAGTAAATATTTTTAAATATATGATTTTATTTTGATATTAAAAATATTTATTGTGCTTCATGTATACATTGCTGAAAAACTATGATTAAGAAATTGAGTTCTATAAATATATATATTTCAATGATCATCTATATGTTTTTCTCTCCTACATTATTAAAGACAAAATAGAGTGAATGATCTTAAAGCTAGAAATATTTCAGCTCGCTCAAATGATTCTAAAAGAAAGAAAATGTAAATGCTTTTGAAAGAAACTGAGCTTCAAATGAATCATTCTTTATTAATATTTCTATACATTTTCTCTAAGATTAAGAGAAAGCATAACTTGTTCTTAAGGGATTAGAAAGAGTAATTGCTACAAATTTTGAATAATACTAGATTACTCTACATTCTCGATATCATAGAATTTCAGTGTTATTCACGTTTATCACTAAAATCTGAAATTCAACAATTAAAAGAATGATTAAAGAAGAATGCATCTTTTGAGGGGGAGCTTTAGATATTCAGTTTCTCATACCTTGATTTTTATGGATTGATTTTGATGAACCTCCTTATATTGCAAGACTTGCTTTAAAAGTTGTCTATAAAGGTTGTCTTATCTCAAACATTGAGTCTTATGAAAATAAGCTGATACTTATAGAAAATATATTTGTTTTGAGATTGACAATTTTATTGAACATTATCTTCAAATTCTAAACTCTTAAATGGAATGATCAATTAAGGGGGAGAAAGAAAATTTCAGAAGGAAAGATCATCTGAAGCTAAATCGCATAAATCCATAACTAAAGGAGAGAGAAAGAATACTAAATAAAAAGTGATCTTAATGCTCTCCAATATTTATCATCTGAAATTTAAATCTGAAAATTATTACGATACACCTTGAGGCTTGTTATTTGGTTAGTATATCCTATGCATCAATCATGAACCAAATTACAATTCAAATAGTTGATCTTAAGAGCCTCTAACTTAATGAAAAAGGGGGAGAATAATGTGTTGAATTTTCTAGAGTATCTCATAGAAAATCTATTTTGGAATTCACTAATGAGTCCTAATTGGCTTGCTCTTTAGAACTTCAATTTTGTGCCAATTCATATCTCTATATATATATCAAATTGTGCTTATTTTCTAAAAGAATAAAAGAAAGTTTGTAAAAGAGCTCTAAGATGTATCAAAAACTGCATATTTTGGTACTTGTGCCCCAATGCTCTTATTATCATAAAAGAACTTTGAAGTCATTAAAAATTAATGATCCAACATGATGATATGTCTTTCAAGTATATAAGTTTTGATCTTTTACTCTGAAAATTAATTAAATTGCTCTCATGTTGATAAAATACTTAATAGATTGGGCAAAAGATCTTAAATGAACAAGCTTTCATACTTATTATTGAAGAGAGGTTAGATTTCCATTCGTGTTTTCCTTGAATATCATTTGTGGTACTTCTTGAATTAACTTAAGAAAGATTCCACCTACACTTAATTAGAAAACTATCTGTGGTATCAAATTAGAAATCTTCTTGAAATCACATTCGATGTGTTTTGCTCTGAAATTATCTTAATTGGCTCTGATCTATACTCATTAATCTGATTCTAATATTATTGCCTTGAGTTATATAATTCATATATGATTCATATATGATTAATCTTATTTGAGTATTCTGATCTTTGTGCTTAATGTTTCACTACCTTTTTAATGTTGTCAAAAAGGGGGAGAAATATCTAAGTATATGCTCGTAATGCTTTATGTTTTGAATTGAATACAAATCAGCTTAAATTGAAATATGTTGATTGTGTTAAGCTGATTAAATCTAAAGCATTATCATGAAGTATGTTTTTACATATATATATTTTCTACTTCATGCAACTTAGCTATGTATTACTTCTAGAACACAATATATTTTATATTGCATATACTCCAAGTTTTGTCATCATCAAAAAGGGGGAGACTGATGACCCAAAGATTGATTTAAAGATTGATTTTGATGATCACAAAACCTTGAAGTATAAATACTAATGTTTGTGTTGCAAGGAGAAAGATATTTATTTTGCAAGGAACATAGCAAGTTGGAAGAACACAAGAAGGCCTCCAAAGCTCTCAAGAAAAGTTGGAAGAAAGTTACAAATTATTGGCCCAAGTTTCAAGTTCAAAGGATTCAATTTGGAGGAGCAAATTCAAAGAAAAATTCAAAAGAATAGTCTTCGAGTCGACTCCTGAGGAATTCGAGTCGACTCCGATGCTTGTCGAGTCAACTCCAGAGTAGAACGAGTCGACTCCAGGGTGAAACAGGCAGAAAAGTCAGAGAGCGATTTTCGACCCTGAGATTCGAGTCGACTCCTGTGGAACACGAGTCGACTCCAATGGTTGGCGGGTCGACTCCAAAAAAAGCGAGAGTCGACTCTCAGTGGAACACAAAGAAAAAGTCAGAGGGCAGTTTTCGGACTCTGAGATTCGAGTCGACTCCCAGACAGCTCGAGTCGACTCCAAGGCAGCGCTACACCAAGATGGCAGAAGGCTGTGTTTCGAAAACTAAGAGCCGAGTCGACTCCGGAACAATTTGAGTCGACTCCAAGACCAGACAAGCCAAAAATACAGAGGATCGGTTTTCGGGCTCTGAGAGCCGAGTCGACTCCAAGAGAATCCGAGTCGACTCGAGGAAGAAAATCAGAAAGAATGTCCTCTGAATTCATGGGATGAGCCGACTCCGAAAATGCCAAGTCAGCTCCAGATGTTGGCGAGTCGACTTCGGGTTAAGTCGAGTCGACTCCCAGTCGAGGATGCACAATAATTCAAATTTGGAACAGTGGCCGAGTCATCTCCAGTAAAGCACGAGTCGACTCCTGCAACAGACGAGTCGACTCCTGATCGCGCGAGTCGACTCCGATCTCAACGGTAATATTGTCAGGAAGTGCAGACTATGTCCAACGGCTCTATTTTTGTCTCTAACGGCTATATTCTTGTTTCCACGCCATCTAAAGCTATAAAAACAAGAAGAGAGCTAGGGGAGAACTTATGGAAGTGGGAGAAGACATTTAGGAAAGAGATTACAAGGGAAATCTCCCATAAGCACAAAAAGGGCCATTCAAAGTGAAATAGAGAGAAGAAGAGCATCCAAGTGAATCCCAAAGGTTCCTCTTCATCCGTGTGCTGCCTCGGAAATCCTCTACTTCGTGCCAAATCAAAAGAGGGTCAAGTAAAGAAGAAGCCGAGCTCCTTCATCTTCAAAACTCGGTTGAGGGCTTCTCTTTACACTATTTTGTTTATATTGTTATATTTGCTTGTGTAAGAAGCTTTGATTTGTTTTAAACTTTGTTTTTAATATGTTGTAACTTGATTCAATCAAGGGATTGAATCAAGGGGTTAAGGTTTGTTGGTGAGCCAAAGGGAAAACCAACGGTAATAGGTTTGTTGGTGAGCCTAGGTTGAAACCAACGGTGTAAGGGTTCGATTGTGATCCTGGGAAAACAATCGGGGTGGTTCTAGTCGGTGAGCTTGGAAAAACCGACCGAGTTCGTTGTGACCTCGTAAAACAACAAGTTGGGTTGTGAGCTTGTAAAACAACCGGCTGTAATCTGTAGGATTATAGTGAAATTCCCAAGAGGTCTTGGGGAGTGGATGTAGGTGCTGGGGTGCACCGAACCACTATATGTTTCTTGTGTTTGGAATGCCTCTTGTCATTGTCTAACTAACACACTTACTTACTTAGATAAATTGCTTGCTTAACTCTTATCCGCACATCCTTTAGTTGCAAGCATATTCAATCAAGTCACATTCTATACATCAAACTGTTGCTAAGTTTAACTTTCACTGTGCATCTATACAACTTAGCATAATTAATCAAAAACTTTAAAGAAGTAGGTTAAAAGCTTTAAAAGACCCAATTCACCCCCCCTCTTGGGTTGTATCTACTGGGCAACACATGGGTATCTTGGCACACCTTAATCTACATCCTCATATTTTCATTTTGGGTACCCAAGCTTGCTTGGGTTCTTGAGAGTTAGGACATATAGTTCCTTTTGGAACCCAAATTTGTTTAATTGTAATAACTTTACTACTTGATTTAATTATGTTAGAACGATAGGTAAAGTTGTTATACCCATTCTTTTCATGTTTGAAATAAGTTATCTTATTTAATGGTTTGCTTGGTGAATTGATAACCTTTTTCTTTAGGGATTCATTGCTAAGTGAAGGAGTTAAGCCAAAATTTGATTTATCAAAATCTGCATGTTGGCTTTCAAACATCATTTTTAATCTTTCTGAACTTACAGTAAATTTGTTAATAAAAGACTTCAATTGGTTAATTTCTTTACTTAAGTTTTGATTTTCTTTAATTAAATTCTGATTTTTCTGAATTAATTGTTCTGAATTTAACCTTAAAATTTCATTTTCAGAATTTAGTTTATCTTGTATTTCATCATTAGAATTTCTTTCTTTTGAAATTTTCAGATTTAGTTTCTTAAGATTTTTATTCTTCACAGCTAATTTTCTACATTCACCATACAAATCATGAAAAGCATTTAATAATTCATCATAAGAGAATTCTTCTTGAAAATCATTTGAGGTAAGAGTAGATTCAGATTTTACCTTGTCTTCTTGTGCCATAAAGCACGAGTTAGTTACCTCTTGTAGTTCCTTGGAGCTAATATCATCATTGTTGCTCCTAACTTTTAATTTCTTGCTTGACTCTTTCTTGGTCAAGGCTTTCTTCCTTTTTATCTCTTTCTTCCTTTCTTCTAGCTTCCTCTTCTTCTTTGTCTTTAGGAAGCTTTTGAATCTTTCTTCCTGATTTAGAGTGTTTCCTGCATGCTCAATGTTAGTCTTGCAATTATCCTCAAGTAAACTAACATGGGGTTCTTCAGAAATATCATAAGTTGCTTCAAGAGTATCCCATATTTGTTTGGCAGATGAACATATACAAATTTGGTTGAAAATATTTTTATTAAATGCACACTAGAGAAGGTTCATAGCCTTAGCATTTAGTTCAGCGAAATTTTTATCGAACATACTTTCAATTAATTTCGTGGGTGTGTGTAGGCCATTTGTTATGACATTCCATAACTCATAGTTTTGTGATTGAGTAAAGATTTTCATTCTAACTTTCCATTGAATATAGTTAGATCCATCAAACAGTGGAGGTCTGTTTGTGGAAAGTCCCTCAGCAAGTAATACGTTATGTGGGGTTGTCATGATCTTTGGCTCTAGTCGGTTAAGACTACAAATAATATTTGAGCACCTGCTCTGATACCACTTGTTGCCCAGTAGATACAACCCAAGAGGGGGGGTGAATTGGGTCTTTTAAAACTTTTATACTACTTCTAAAACTTTTCAATTAATTATGCTAAGTTGTATAGATGCACAGTGGAATTTAAACTTAGCAACAGTTTGATTTATTGAATGAGACTTGATTAAGTAAATTGAATATGCTTGCAACTAAAGGATGCGCAGATAAGAGTTAAGCAAGCAATTTATCTAAGTAAGTAAGTGAGCAAGTTAGACAATGACAAAAAGCATCACAAACACAACAAACATATAGTGGTTCGGTGCACCCCAGCACCTACATCCACTCCCCAAGACCTCTTGGGAATTTCACTATAATCCTCCAGATTACAGCCGGTTGTTTTACAAGCTCACAACCCAACTTGTTGTTTTGCGAGATCACAACGAACTCGGTCGGTTTTCACAGGCTCACCGACTAGAACCAACCGATTGTTTTTCCGGGTTCACAATCAAACCCAGTTGGTTTTTCCAAAGGCTCACCAACCACAACCTTACAACGATTGTTTTCCGGGTTCACAATCAACCCAGTTGGTTTTTCCAAAGGCTCACCAACCCCAACCTTACAACGATTGTTTTCCGGGTTCACAATCAACCCAGTTGGTTTTCCCAAAGGCTCACCAACCACAACCTTACAATGTTGGTTTTCCCTTTGGCTCACCAACAAACTTTAACCCCTTGATTCAATCCCTTGATTGAATCAAGTTACAAGATATTAGAACACGAATTTAAAACAAATCAAAGCTTCTTAAACAAGCAAATATAACAATATAAACAAATAGGTAAAGAGAAGCCCTCAAACAAGTTGTGTAGATGAGAAAACTCGGCTTCTTCTTTACTTGACCCTCTTCTGATTTCGCACGAGGTAGAGGATCACTGAGGCAGCACACAGTTGGAGAGGAAGCTTTGGGATTCACTCGGATGCTCTTCTTCTCTCTATTTTGCTTTGAACGGCCCTTTTGTGCTTTTGGGAGATTTTTCTTTGAGATCTCTTTCCTAAATGTTTTCTCCCACTTCCATTTTTTTCTTTTCTAACTCTCCTCTTGATTTTATAGCTTTAGATGTCGTGGAAATAGAAATCTAGCCGTTAGAGACAAAAATAGAGCCGTTGTGCACATTCTGCAACTCCTGACAATGTTTCCGTTGGGATCGGAGTCGACTCGCGCGATCTGGAGTCGACTCGACTGTTGCAGGAGTCGACTCATGCTTTTCTGGAGACAGCTCGGCAACTGTTCAAAATTCGAATTAAAGTGCTGTCTCGACTGGGAGTCGACTCGACTTATCCCGGAGTCGACTCCCCAAAGTCTGGAGCTGACCTGGCACTCTTGGAGTCGGCTCATCCCAAGGAATCCATGGATGCATTTTTCAACTTTGCTCACTCGAGTCGACTCGAAAATTCTGGGAGTCGACTCGGTGCTCAGAGTCCGAACTCCCGAGCTTCTATCTTTTGGCTCGTGCTGTCTCGGAGTCGACTCGAACTGTCTCGGAGTCGACTCGGCCCTCAGTATCCAAAAAACGGTCTTCTGCCTTTTGGGGTCGCGCTGCCTTGGAGTCGACTCGGACTTTGCGGGAGTCGACTCGGCTCTCAGTGTCTGAAATTGGCTCTCTGACTTTTTGCTTGTTTTCCTCTGGGAGTCGACTCTAGCTTCCTTAGGAGTCGACCTGCCAGCCATCGGAGTCGACTCGAGTTCTTCCGGAGTTGACTCGGCTCTCAGAGTCCAAAATAGCCTCTCTGTGTTTCTATCTTGTTACTCCCTGGAGTCGACTCGTACTATCCAGGAGTCGACTCGAGGACTATTCTTTTGGATTTTCCTTTGAATTTGCTCGTCTAACTTGAGTCCTTTGAACTTGAAACTTGGGCCAATGAAGTGTAACTTTCTTCCAACTTTTCTTGAGAGCTTTGGAGGCCTTCTTGTGTTCTTCCAATTTGCTATGTTCCTTGCAAAATAAATATCTTTCTCCTTGCAACACAAACATTAGTATTTATACTTCCAGGTTTTTTGATCATCAAAATCAATCTTTAAATCAATCTTTGGGTCATCAAAACATATAAGCCAAATAATTGATTGTATGATTTGAAGGCTTATATAATTCCAAATGAAAGGGAGAGCTTTAATTTTTAGAATTTACTAACTCATACCCTTCAATTTTGGATACACTAAATAACTAGACATTTGAATTCATTTCAGAACTTTACCTTGAATCATTTCTTGAATGAGTAATTCACTTTATAAATACTCAATATTTTGTCATCATCAAAAATGGGGAGATTGTGGAGTGATTGAGTATTTCCTAATTGATTTTGATGAGCACAAAGCATTATGAGTATGTCTTATATTGTTCTAATGAATTCAGTCTAGTGTTTCAGGCAAATCTGTATGAATTTCTATTTAAATGCCTCGAGCTTTTGTTCAAAGTATTTTGGCTAAGTATTGGACTCAATTTGAACCAAAGTCTGCATCACGAGTCGACTCCGGGACTCTACGAGTCGACTCCAGGACACTTAAAGTTTCTGGCACAAGCTCGAGTCAACTTCGAGACTCTCCGAGTTGACTCCAACTGGTAACAGACAGAAAGACAGAACGATAAATTTTAGACCCTGTTAGCGAGTCGACTCCAAAAGGTTTCGAGCCGACTCTGATGCTTGGCGAGTCGACTCCAGATGGTCCCAAGTCGACTCCAAAGGATAACAGATAGAAAGACAGAACGATGGATTTTAGACCTTGTTACCGAGTCGACTCCAGAAGGTTACGAGTCGACTCTGACGCTTGGCGAGTTGACTCCAAGTTTGTTCGAGTCGGCTCCAAGAGGAAAGCAGTCTGAAAGGTAGAGACTCAGTTTCGGAGACCCTGTGAATGAGTCGACTTCAAGTGTTTCAGAATTGACCCTCAAGTTAGCCGAGTCGACTCCAACAAAGGCCCGAGTCGACTCTGAGGCAGAACAGCCAAAAGATAGAGAATCAATTTTTCGGTCTCTAAGAATGAGACGTCTCCTAAAGATCTCGAGTCGCCTCTCAAGTCAGCCGAGTCGACTCCAAGTAAACCCGAGTCGACTCGAGGAAGAAAAATAGAAAGTTGAGTATCTGGAACCCTGAGAACGAGCCGACCCCTAAGTGCACGAGTCGTCTCCAACTGTTGGCGAGTCGACTCCAGTTTGGTCCAAGTCGACTCGAGGAAGAAAAATAGAAAGTTGAGTTTCTGAAATCCTGAGAACGAGCCGATCCCTAAGTGCACGAGTCGTCTCCAACTGTTGGCGAGTCGACTCCAGTTTGGTCCGAGTCGACCCCAGGACGAGGCATACACGTTAATTCAAATCTAGAATAGTGGGGGAGTCGTCTCCAGTAAAGCGCGAGTCGACTCCAGTAACAGACGAGTCGACTCCGATCCCAACGGATACATTGTCAGATTGTGCAGACGGGTCAGAACGACTCCAAATCACTCTCTAACGGCTATTTTTCAAAGGAAATCACTTAAATAGCTAAAGTGAACAGTAGTAGACAACAAGAAAGTTATTCCATTTGAGCAAAAAAGGTTTTCAACCACTAGAAACTTCCAAAAGAGTAAATCCAAGCAAAAGAAGAAAGAAGTGCATTCAACTCAAACCCAACAAGCTTCCTTCTCATTCAAGGCTCTAACTACTGTTCTCCGTCCTTCGGCTCATTCAAGAGGAGACTTAGAAATTGAAAAGCCCCACTTCCTCATCTCAAATCTGTTTGAGGGCTTCTAACTCAACCTTACTTATATTATTTCACATTTGCTTTTTTAGAAGCTTCTTCTTGTGAACTTTAAACTCTTATTTTGTATACTTGATTCAATCAGGTGATTGAATCAAAGGTTGTAAGGTTTGTTGGTTGGTGAGCCAAGGATAAAACCAACGGTGTAAGGTTGTGGTTGGTGAACCAGAGAAAACCAACTAGGTTTGATTGTAAATCCGAAAAAACAGTCGAGTGGTTCTAGTCGGTGAGCTGGTCAAAACCGACCGAGTTCGTTGTAATCTCGTAAAAATAACAAGTTAGGTTGTGAGCTTACAAAACAACCGGCTGTAATCCTAAAGATTATAGTGAACTCCCAAGTGCGGCTTGGGGAGTGGACGAAGGAGCAAGAGTTGGCTCCGAACCACTATAAATCTTTCTGTGTTTGTATTGGTTGTTGTCTCTTTCTCTCTCTTCACTCATTACATCTAGTGATCTAACTAATTCACTTGTAATAGATTTAGTTAATCACTCACCTAAGTTTTAATGGACTTAAGGCTTTTCATGATAAAACCATTAACAGTAAGTCCTTCGAACCTGGTCAAAAGGTTTGGCTATTCAATTTCAAGTTGCGACTCTTCCCGAGTAAACCTCGTTCTAGGTGGGATGGACCATTCGTAGTGAAAAAGGTTTCTCCTTATGGTGCAATAGAGATCCAACACCTCAATGGTGGACATGTTTTAAAAGTCAATGGCAAAAGGTTAAAACCTTATGTGGACTGTGTTGCCGACAGGCAATTGATCGAATCCCTTAATTTGACGAACTCTATTTATCAAAATAATTAAGGATCCACTGTGTCTGGCTGAAGACAATAAACTTAGTGCTTGTTGGGAGGCAACCCAATTCTCTTAGATTTCTTTAACATTGAGGACAATGTTAGGTTTAGGTTTGGGGATATTTTTAAATATTTTTAAGTATTTTTGTTTTGTTTGCATCTTTTACATTCGTTCCCACTTCATAATGTCAGGTTTAGGTTTGGAGGTCTTCATCTGGATTTTCATTATAAAAAAAAAAATCTTTAAAAAAAAATTGTGTTCATTTTCATTTTTATAAATTAAAAAAAAGATAATAATAAAAAAAAGGAAGGGGGTTTTAAAATCTAATTTCTACACATTAATGCAAGAATGTTAAACACACAAGGTATATAAAATCTAAAAAGCCCAATGACTAGTCGAAAATAATGCAAAATTGAGTTCTTTTTATTAAGTCTCTCTTAGTGAGTTGTAAGCTAATTTCATTACACATTGGCCGACACTTTTAAGATCTAGGCTCGACATTATGTTGATAGTATAGTAGCAACCTTGGACCCTGATGAATCATACTTATCTAATCCAAAAAAAAAAATTCATCAATAAAAATGGATTTAGTCAGAAACATCGAAAAGGGCTACCTATTGTCAAAGGTCAAGTGGGTTTGTGATGAGGACTCCGAGCATAAGTCCGTAGGGGAGTCTTGATGCCCGACATCTTATGCGAACTGGTGTGAGAGTTGTCGACTGATTGCTCGTTACACGGAGAAATCACCACAAGAGTAAAAGTGCACAATTTATGCATCTTTTATTAAAAAAAAATCTGTATTGACCTTGAAAAAGACAATAGTGTGAAAGCCGTCGTTGTAAAAATTTGAGTAAACTGGAATATTACAGATAAAGCATGTGAGGTACTAAAGTAAACATCCACAACTCTCGAAATCCTGCAGATAAGATGATTTTGAATCAGTAAGTAGGTCCCTTTCGACCAATCCTTGGAAACTACTAATCTTAGCAATATTTTGAAGATCAGAACCCTTAGCTTGTGTACGGTCCAGATTTCACCGAGCACTCCAATATAAATAAGTCTTACAACTCCCTAACGGAAACTTAATGACCTCAACTTGAATTTCATTTTGACCTAGGATTTGGGCTGACTTAGTAATTAAAACTTTGTATGCTTTTGAAATTCTTGGCACCTATGCATTTGAAATTAGATTTTATAAAATAATAATAACAATAATAATAAAAATCTTTGGGTAGAGAGCAATTTGTGGGTATCTTCACTGAAAATTCTCACGAGATTATAACTCGTCCACTAGGATAACCTAGGGGTTTAAAGCCTTGTTGCATATGATAAATATAATCGCGATGCCTGCGAAAGTGAGTTAGAATTTTTCTTTTCTAGCTTTATTTTGCTCGAGGGCTAGCAAAACATAGGTTTGGAGGTATGATAAGTGCTGAATAATTTATAATTTAGCTATCTTTTCATAGCACTTATCAATGTTCTTAAACTGATAAATACATATTTTACCATGAAATTGAATAATCATTGAAATAAATTTAAATTATGGTAAGAAGTAAATGATTCTTTTCTTAAACCAAACTTTGAACTTGTCTCTCTCTTGGTTGCAATCTTTCATGAAAACTATAGAAAAATATATAAGGAGGAGAGTATGTTGACCCAGTTTGGTAATCTAATGGAGTTGTAATCAAGCTAAGGTTATAATTAAATGAGTTTTGGTCCTGATTAGATTGAAAGTTATAATTAATTATTTTTGTATGGAGAAAAGGTTTGATTAACCCTTTTTATTAAGTCACGATCTTGTTTTTAGTCTTGTTTATTTTATCTGGTCTAGTTCGATCTGAAGTAGTTTAGCAAGAATTAAATTTAAATGATATTGGGCTCGAGGGCAAGTCAACGATCATGATAAAACCATTAACAGTAAGTCCTTCGAACCTGGTCAAAAGGTTTGGCTATTCAATTCCAAGTTGCGACTCTTTCCGAGTAAACCTCGTTCTAGGTGGGATGGACCATTCGTAGTGAAAAAGGTTTCTCCTTATGGTGCAATAGAGATCCAACACCTCAATGGTGGACATGTTTTAAAAGTCAATGGCTAAAGGTTAAAACCTTATGTGGACTGTGTTGCCGACAGGCAATTAATCGAATTCCTTAATTTGACGAACCCTATTTATCAAAATAATTAAGGATCCACTGTGTCTGGCTGAAGACAATAAACTTAGCGCTTGTTGGGAGGCAACCCGATTCTCTTAGATTTCTTTAACATTGAGGACAATGTTAGGTTTAGGTTTGGGGGTATTTTTAAATATTTTTAAGTATTTTTGTTTTGTTTGCATCTTTTACATTCGTTCCCACTTCACAATGTCAGGTTTAGGTTTGGAGGTCTTCATCTGGATTTTCATTATAAAAAAAAAATATTTAAAAAAAATTGTGTTCATTTTCATTTTTATAAATTAAAAAAAAGATAATAAAAAAAAGGAAGGGGGTTTTAAAATCTAATTTCTACACATTAATGCAAGAATGATAAACACACAAGGTATATAAAATCTAAAAAGCCCAATGACTAGTCGAAAGTAATGCAAAATTGAGTTCTTTTTATTAAGTCTCTCTTAGTGAGTTGTAAGCTAATTTCATTACACATTGGCCGACACTTTTAAGATCTAGGCTCGACATTATGTTGATAGTATAGTAGCAACCTTAGACCCTGATGAATCATACTTATCTAATCCAAAAAAAAAAAATCATCAATAAAAATGGATTTAGTTAGAAACATCGAAAAGGGCTACCTATTGTCAAAGGTCAAGTGGGTTTGTGATGAGGACTCCGAGCATAAGTCCGTAGGGGAGTCTTGATGCCCGACATCTTATGCGAACTGGTGTGAGAGTTGTCGACTGATTGCTCGTTACACGGAGAAATCACCACAAGAGTAAAAGTGCACAATTTATGCATCTTTTATTAAAAAAAAATCTGTATTGACCTTGAAAAAGACAATAGTATGAAAGCCGTCGTTGTAAAAATTCGAGTAAACTGGAATATTATAGATAAAGCACATGTGGCACTAAAGTAAACATCCACAACTCTCGAAATCCTGCAGATAAGATGATTTTGAATCAGTAAGTAGGTCCCTTTCGACCAATCCTTGGAAACTACTAATCTTTGCAATATTTTGAAGATCAGAACCCTTAGCTTGTGTACGGTCCAGATTTCACCGAGCACTCCAGTATAAATAAGTCTTACAACTCCCTAACGGAAACTTAATGACCTCAACTTGAATTTCATTTTGACCTAGGATTTGGGCTGACTTAGTAATTAAAACTTTGTGTGCTTTTGAAATTCTTGGCACCTATGCATTTGAAATTAGATTTTATAAAATAATAATAACAATAATAATAAAAATCTTTGGGTAGAGAGCAATTTGTGGGTATCTTCACTGAAAATTCTTACGAGATTATAACTCGTCCACTAGGATAACCTAGGGGTTTAAAGCCTTGTTGCATATGATAAATATAATCGCGATGCCTGCGAAAGTGAGTTAGAATTTTTCTTTTCTAGCTTTATTTTGCTCGAGGGCTAGCAAAACATAGGTTTGGAGGTATGATAAGTGCTGAATAATTTATAATTTAGCTATCTTTTCATAGCACTTATCAATGTTCTTAAACTGATAAATACATATTTTACCATGAAATTGAATAATCATTGAAAAAAATTTAAATTATGGTAAGAAGTGAATAATTCTTTTCTTAAACCAAACTTTGAACTTGTCTCTCTCTTGGTTGCAATCTTTCATGAAAACTATAGGAAAATATATAAGGAGGAGAGTTTGTTGACCCGGTTTGGTAACCTAATGGAGTTGTAATCAAGCTAAGGTTATAATTAAATGGGTTTTGGTCCTGATTAGATTGAAAGTTATAATTAATTATTTTTGTATGGAGAAAAGGTTTGATTAACCCTTTTTATTAAGTCACGATCTTGTTTTTAGTCTTGTTTATTTTATCTGGTCGAGTTCGATCGGAAGTAGTTTAGCAAGAATTAAATTTAAATGATATTGGGCTCCAGGGCAAGTCAACGATCATGATAAAACCATTAACAGTAAGTCCTTCGAACCTGGTCAAAAGGTTTGGCTATTCAATTCCAAGTTGCGACTCTTTCCGAGTAAACCTCGTTCTAGGTGGGATGGACCATTCGTAGTGAAAAAGGTTTCTCCTTATGGTGCAATAGAGATCCAACACCTCAATGGTGGACATGTTTTAAAAGTCAATGGCTAAAGGTTAAAACCTTATGTGGACTGTGTTGCCGACAGGCAATTAATCGAATTCCTTAATTTGACGAACCCTATTTATCAAAATAATTAAGGATCCACTGTGTCTGGCTGAAGACAATAAACTTAGCGCTTGTTGGGAGGCAACCCGATTCTCTTAGATTTCTTTAACATTGAGGACAATGTTAGGTTTAGGTTTGGGGGTATTTTTAAATATTTTTAAGTATTTTTGTTTTGTTTGCATCTTTTACATTCGTTCCCACTTCACAATGTCAGGTTTAGGTTTGGAGGTCTTCATCTGGATTTTCATTATAAAAAAAAATATTTAAAAAAAATTGTGTTCATTTTCATTTTTATAAATTAAAAAAAAGATAATAAAAAAAAAGGAAGGGGGTTTTAAAATCTAATTTCTACACATTAATGCAAGAATGATAAACACACAAGGTATATAAAATCTAAAAAGCCCAATGACTAGTCGAAAGTAATGCAAAATTGAGTTCTTTTTATTAAGTCTCTCTTAGTGAGTTGTAAGCTAATTTCATTACACATTGGCCGACACTTTTAAGATCTAGGCTCGACATTATGTTGATAGTATAGTAGCAACCTTAGACCCTGATGAATCATACTTATCTAATCCAAAAAAAAAAAAATTCATCAATAAAAATGGATTTAGTTAGAAACATCGAAAAGGGCTACCTATTGTCAAAGGTCAAGTGGGTTTGTGATGAGGACTCCGAGCATAAGTCCGTAGGGGAGTCTTGATGCCCGACATCTTATGCGAACTGGTGTGAGAGTTGTCGACTGATTGCTCGTTACACGGAGAAATCACCACAAGAGTAAAAGTGCACAATTTATGCATCTTTTATTAAAAAAAAATCTGTATTGACCTTGAAAAAGACAATAGTATGAAAGCCGTCGTTGTAAAAATTCGAGTAAACTGGAATATTATAGATAAAGCACGTGAGGCACTAAAGTAAACATCCACAACTCTCGAAATCCTGCAGATAAGATGATTTTGAATCAGTAAGTAGGTCCCTTTCGACCAATCCTTGGAAACTACTAATCTTAGCAATATTTTGAAGATCAGAACCCTTAGCTTGTGTACGGTCCAGATTTCACCGAGCACTCCAGTATAAATAAGTCTTACAACTCCCTAACGGAAACTTAATGACCTCAACTTGAATTTCATTTTGACCTAGGATTTGGGCTGACTTAGTAATTAAAACTTTGTGTGCTTTTGAAATTCTTGGCACCTATGCATTTGAAATTAGATTTTATAAAATAATAATAACAATAATAATAAAAATCTTTGGGTAGAGAGCAATTTGTGGGTATCTTCACTGAAAATTCTTACGAGATTATAACTCGTCCACTAGGATAACCTAGGGGTTTAAAGCCTTGTTGCATATGATAAATATAATCGCGATGCCTGCGAAAGTGAGTTAGAATTTTTCTTTTCTAGCTTTATTTTGCTCGAGGGCTAGCAAAACATAGGTTTGGAGGTATGATAAGTGCTGAATAATTTATAATTTAGCTATCTTTTCATAGCACTTATCAATGTTCTTAAACTGATAAATACATATTTTACCATGAAATTGAATAATCATTGAAAAAAATTTAAATTATGGTAAGAAGTGAATAATTCTTTTCTTAAACCAAACTTTGAACTTGTCTCTCTCTTGGTTGCAATCTTTCATGAAAACTATAGGAAAATATATAAGGAGGAGAGTTTGTTGACCCGGTTTGGTAACCTAATGGAGTTGTAATCAAGCTAAGGTTATAATTAAATGGGTTTTGGTCCTGATTAGATTGAAAGTTATAATTAATTATTTTTGTATGGAGAAAAGGTTTGATTAACCCTTTTTATTAAGTCACGATCTTGTTTTTAGTCCTGTTTATTTTATCTGGTCGAGTTCGATCGGAAGTAGTTTAGCAAGAATTAAATTTAAATGATATTGGGCTCCAGGGCAAGTCAACGATCATGATAAAACCATTAACAGTAAGTCCTTCGAACCTGGTCAAAAGGTTTGGCTATTCAATTCCAAGTTGCGACTCTTCCCGAGTAAACCTCGTTCTAGGTGGGATGGACCATTCGTAGTGAAAAAGGTTTCTCCTTATGATGCAATAGAGATGCAACACCTCAATGGTGGACATGTTTTAAAAGTCAATGGCTAAAGGTTAAAACCTTATGTGGACTGTGTTGCCGACAGGCAATTAATCGAATTCCTTAATTTGATGAACCCTATTTATCAAAATAATTAAGGATCCACTGTGTCTGGCTGAAGACAATAAACTTAGCGCTTGTTGGGAGGCAACCCAATTCTCTTAGATTTCTTTAACATTGAGGACAATGTTAGGTTTAGGTTTGGGGGTATTTTTAAATATTTTTAAGTATTTTTGTTTTGTTTGCATCTTTTACATTCGTTCCCACTTCACAATGTCAGGTTTAGGTTTGGAGGTCTTCATCTGGATTTTCATTATAAAAAAAAAATATTTAAAAAAAATTGTGTTCATTTTCATTTTTATAAATTAAAAAAAGATAATAAAAAAAGGAAGGGGGTTTTAAAATCTAATTTCTACACATTAATGCAAGAATGATAAACACACAAGGTATATAAAATCTAAAAAGCCCAATGACTAGTCGAAAGTAATGCAAAATTGAGTTCTTTTTATTAAGTCTCTCTTAGTGAGTTGTAAGCTAATTTCATTACACATTGGCCGACACTTTTAAGATCTAGGCTCGACATTATGTTGATAGTATAGTAGCAACCTTAGACCCTGATGAATCATACTTATCTAATCCAAAAAAAAAAAAATTCATCAATAAAAATGGATTTAGTTAGAAACATCGAAAAGGGCTACCTATTGTCAAAGGTCAAGTGGGTTTGTGATGAGGACTCCGAGCATAAGTCCGTAGGGGAGTCTTGATGCCCGACATCTTATGCGAACTGGTGTGAGAGTTGTCGACTGATTACTCGTTACACGGAGAAATCACCACAAGAGTAAAAGTGCACAATTTATGCATCTTTTATTAAAAAAAAATCTGTATTGACCTTGAAAAAGACAATAGTATGAAAGCCGTCGTTGTAAAAATTCGAGTAAACTGGAATATTATAGATAAAGCACGTGAGGCACTAAAGTAAACATCCACAACTCTCGAAATCCTGCAGATAAGATGATTTTGAATCAGTAAGTAGGTCCCTTTCGACCAATCCTTGGAAACTACTAATCTTAGCAATATTTTGAAGATCAGAACCCTTAGCTTGTGTACGGTCCAGATTTCACCGAGCACTCCAGTATAAATAAATCTTACAACTCCCTAACGGAAACTTAATGACCTCAACTTGAATTTCATTTTGACCTAGGATTTGGGCTGACTTAGTAATTAAAACTTTGTGTGCTTTTGAAATTCTTGGCACCTATGCATTTGAAATTAGATTTTATAAAATAATAATAACAATAATAATAAAAATCTTTGGGTAGAGAGCAATTTGTGGGTATCTTCACTGAAAATTCTTACGAGATTATAACTCGTCCACTAGGATAACCTAGGGGTTTAAAGCCTTGTTGCATATGATAAATATAATCGCGATGCCTGCGAAAGTGAGTTAGAATTTTTCTTTTCTAGCTTTATTTTGCTCGAGGGCTAGCAAAACATAGGTTTGGAGGTATGATAAGTGCCGAATAATTTATAATTTAGCTATCTTTTCATAGCACTTATCAATGTTCTTAAACTGATAAATACATATTTTACCATGAAATTGAATAATCATTGAAAAAAATTTAAATTATGGTAAGAAGTGAATAATTCTTTTCTTAAACCAAACTTTGAACTTGTCTCTCTCTTAGTTGCAATCTTTCATGAAAACTATAGGAAAATATATAAGGAGGAGAGAATGTTGACCCGGTTTGGTAACCTAATGGAGTTGTAATCAAGCTAAGGTTATAATTAAATGGGTTTTGGTCCTGATTAGATTGAAAGTTATAATTAATTATTTTTGTATGGAGAAAAGGTTTGATTAACCCTTTTTATTAAGTCACGATCTTGTTTTTAGTCTTGTTTATTTTATCTGGTCGAGTTCGATCGGAAGTAGTTTAGCAAGAATTAAATTTAAATGATATTGGGCTCCAGGGCAAGTCAACGATCATGATAAAACCATTAACAGTAAGTCCTTCGAACCTGGTCAAAAGGTTTGGCTATTCAATTCCAAGTTGCGACTCTTCCCGAGTAAACCTCGTTCTAGGTGGGATGGACCATTCGTAGTGAAAAAGGTTTCTCCTTATGATGCAATAGAGATGCAACACCTCAATGGTGGACATGTTTTAAAAGTCAATGGCTAAAGGTTAAAACCTTATGTGGACTGTGTTGCCGACAGGCAATTAATCGAATTCCTTAATTTGATGAACCCTATTTATCAAAATAATTAAGGATCCACTGTGTCTGGCTGAAGACAATAAACTTAGCGCTTGTTGGGAGGCAACCCAATTCTCTTAGACTTCTTTAACATTGAGGACAATGTTAGGTTTAGGTTTGGGGGTATTTTTAAATATTTTTAAGTATTTTTGTTTTGTTTGCATCTTTTACATTCGTTCCCACTTCACAATGTCAGGTTTAGGTTTGGAGGTCTTCATCTGGATTTTCATTATAAAAAAAAAATATTTAAAAAAAATTGTGTTCATTTTCATTTTTATAAATTAAAAAAAGATAATAAAAAAAGGAAGGGGGTTTTAAAATCTAATTTCTACACATTAATGCAAGAATGATAAACACACAAGGTATATAAAATCTAAAAAGCCCAATGACTAGTCGAAAGTAATGCAAAATTGAGTTCTTTTTATTAAGTCTCTCTTAGTGAGTTGTAAGCTAATTTCATTACACATTGGCCGACACTTTTAAGATCTAGGCTCGACATTATGTTGATAGTATAGTAGCAATCTTAGACCCTGATGAATCATACTTATCTAATCCAAAAAAAAAAATCATCAATAAAAATGGATTTAGTTAGAAACATCGAAAAGGGCTACCTATTGTCAAAGGTCATGTGGGTTTGTGATGAGGACTCCGAGCATAAGTCCGTAGGGGAGTCTTGATGCCCGACATCTTATGCGAACTGGTGTGAGAGTTGTCGACTGATTGCTCGTTACACGGAGAAATCACCACAAGAGTAAAAGTGCACAATTTATGCATCTTTTATTAAAAAAAAATCTGTATTGACCTTGAAAAAGACAATAGTATGAAAGCCGTCGTTGTAAAAATTCGAGTAAACTGGAATATTATAGATAAAGCACGTGAGGCACTAAAGTAAACATCCACAACTCTCGAAATCCTGCAGATAAGATGATTTTGAATCAGTAAGTAGGTCCCTTTCGACCAATCCTTGGAAACTACTAATCTTAGCAATATTTTGAAGATCAGAACCCTTAGCTTGTGTACGGTCCAGATTTCACCGAGCACTCCAGTATAAATAAGTCTTACAACTCCCTAACGGAAACTTAATGACCTCAACTTGAATTTCATTTTGACCTAGGATTTGGGCTGACTTAGTAATTAAAACTTTGTGTGCTTTTGAAATTCTTGGCACCTATGCATTTGAAATTAGATTTTATAAAATAATAATAACAATAGTAATAAAAATCTTTGGGTAGAGAGCAATTTGTGGGTATCTTCACTGAAAATTCTTACGAGATTATAACTCGTCCACTAGGATAACCTAGGGGTTTAAAGCCTTGTTGCATATGATAAATATAATCGCGATGCCTGCGAAAGTGAGTTAGAATTTTTCTTTTCTAGCTTTATTTTGCTCGAGGGCTAGCAAAACATAGGTTTGGAGGTATGATAAGTGCTGAATAATTTATAATTTAGCTATCTTTTCATAGCACTTATCAATGTTCTTAAACTGATAAATACATATTTTACCATGAAATTGAATAATCATTGAAAAAAATTTAAATTATGGTAAGAAGTGAATAATTCTTTTCTTAAACCAAACTTTGAACTTGTCTCTCTCTTGGTTGCAATCTTTCATGAAAACTATAGGAAAATATATAAGGAGGAGAGTATGTTGACCCGGTTTGGTAACCTAATGGAGTTGTAATCAAGCTAAGGTTATAATTAAATGGGTTTTGGTCCTGATTAGATTGAAAGTTATAATTAATTATTTTTGTATGGAGAAAAGGTTTGATTAACCCTTTTTATTAAGTCACGATCTTGTTTTTAGTCTTGTTTATTTTATCTGGTCGAGTTCGATCGGAAGTAGTTTAGCAAGAATTAAATTTAAATGATATTGGGCTCCAGGGCAAGTCAACGATCATGATAAAACCATTAACAGTAAGTCCTTCGAACCTGGTCAAAAGGTTTGGCTATTCAATTCCAAGTTGCGACTCTTCCCGAGTAAACCTCGTTCTAGGTGGGATGGACCATTCGTAGTGAAAAAGGTTTCTCCTTATGATGCAATAGAGATGCAACACCTCAATGGTGGACATGTTTTAAAAGTCAATGGCTAAAGGTTAAAACCTTATGAGGACTGTGTTGCCGACAGGCAATTAATCGAATTCCTTAATTTGACGAACCCTATTTATCAAAATAATTAAGGATCCACTGTGTCTGGCTGAAGACAATAAACTTAGCGCTTGTTGGGAGGCAACCCAATTCTCTTAGATTTCTTTAACATTGAGGACAATGTTAGGTTTAGGTTTGGGGGTATTTTTAAATATTTTTAAGTATTTTTGTTTTGTTTGCATCTTTTACATTCGTTCCCACTTCACAATGTCAGGTTTAGGTTTGGAGGTCTTCATCTGAATTTTTATTATAAAAAAAAATCTTTAAAAAAAAATTGTGTTCATTTTCATTTTTATAAATTAAAAACAAGATAATAATAAAAAAAAGGAAGGGGGTTTTAAAATCTAATTTCTATACATTAATGCAAGAATGATAAACATACAAGGTATATAAAATCTAAAAAGCCCAATGACTAGTCGAAAGTAATGCAAAATTGAGTTCTTTTTATTAAGTCTCTCTTAGTGAGTTGTAAGCTAATTTCATTATACATTGGCCGACACTTTTAAGATCTAGGCTCGACATTATGTTGATAGTATAGTAGCAACCTTGGACCCTGATGAATCAAACTTATCTAATCCAAAAAAAAAAAATTCATCAATAAAAATGGATTTAGTTAGAAACATCGAAAAGGGCTACCTATTGTCAAAGGTCAAGTGGGTTTGTGATGAGGACTCCGAGCATAAGTCCGTAGGGGAGTCTTGATGCCCGACATCTTATGCGAACTGGTGTGAGAGTTGTCGACTGATTGCTCGTTACACGGAGAAATCACCACCAGAGTAAAAGTGCACAATTTATGCATTTTTTATTTAAAAAAATCTGTATTGACCTTGAAAAAGACAATAGTGTGAAAGTCGTCGTTGTAAAAATTCGAGTAAACTGGAATATTACAGATAAAGCACGTGAGGTATTAAAGTAAACATCCACAACTCTCGAAATCCTGCAGATAAGATGATTTTGACTCAATAAGTAGGTCCCTTTCGACCAATCCTTGGAAACTACTAATCTTAGCAATATTTTGAAGATCAGAACCCTTAGCTTGTGTACGGTCCAGATTTCACCAAGCACTCCAGTATAAATAAGTCTTACAACTCCCTAATGGAAACTTAATGACCTCAACTTGAATTTCATTTTGACCTAGGATTTGGGCTGACTTAGTAATTAAAACTTTGTGTGCTTTTGAAATTCTTGGCACCTATGCATTTGAAATTAGATTTTATAAAATAATAATAATAATAATAATAAAAATCTTTGGGTAGAGAGCAATTTGTGGGTATCTTCACTGAAAATTCTCACGAGATTATAACTCGTCCACTAGGATAACCTAGGGGTTTAAAGCCTTGTTGCATATGATAAATATAATCGCGATGCCTGCGAAAGTGAGTTAGAATTTTTCTTTTCTAGCTTTATTTTGCTCGAGGGCTAGCAAAACATAGGTTTGGAGGTATGATAAGTGCTGAATAATTTATAATTTAGCTATCTTTTCATAGCACTTATCAATATTCTTAAACTGATAAATACATATTTTACCATGAAATTGAATAATCATTGAAAAAAATTTAAATTATGGTAAGAAGTGAATAATTCTTTTCTTAAACCAAACTTTGAACTTGTCTCTCTCTTGGTTGCAATCTTTCATGAAAACTATAGGAAAATATATAAGGAGGAGAGTATGTTGACCCGGTTTGGTAACCTAATGGAGTTGTAATCAAGCTAAGGTTATAATTAAATGGGTTTTGGTCCTGATTAGATTGAAAGTTATAATTAATTATTTTTGTAATTAGAAAAGGTTTGATTAACCCTTTTTATTAAGTCACGATCTTGTTTTTAGTCTTGTTTATTTTATCTGGTCGAGTTCGATCGGAAGTAGTTTAGCAAGAATTAAATTTAAATGATATTGGGCTCCAGGGCAAGTCAACGATCATGATAAAACCATTAACAGTAAGTCCTTCGAACCTGGTCAAAAGGTTTGGCTATTCAATTCCAAGTTGCGACTCTTCCCGAGTAAACCTCGTTCTAGGTGGGATGGACCATTCGTAGTGAAAAAGGTTTCTCCTTATGATGCAATAGAGATGCAACACCTCAATGGTGGACATGTTTTAAAAGTCAATGGCTAAAGGTTAAAACCTTATGTGGACTGTGTTGCCGACAGGCAATTAATCGAATTCCTTAATTTGACGAACCCTATTTATCAAAATAATTAAGGATCCACTGTGTCTGGCTGAAGACAATAAACTTAGCGCTTGTTGGGAGGCAACCCAATTCTCTTAGATTTCTTTAACATTGAGGACAATGTTAGGTTTAGGTTTGGGGGTATTTTTAAATATTTTTAAGTATTTTTGTTTTGTTTGCATCTTTTACATTCGTTCCCACTTCACAATGTCAGGTTTAGGTTTGGAGGTCTTCATCTGAATTTTTATTATAAAAAAAAATCTTTAAAAAAAAATTGTGTTCATTTTCATTTTTATAAATTAAAAACAAGATAATAATAAAAAAAAGGAAGGGGGTTTTAAAATCTAATTTCTATACATTAATGCAAGAATGATAAACATACAAGGTATATAAAATCTAAAAAGCCCAATGACTAGTCGAAAGTAATGCAAAATTGAGTTCTTTTTATTAAGTCTCTCTTAGTGAGTTGTAAGCTAATTTCATTATACATTGGCCGACACTTTTAAGATCTAGGCTCGACATTATGTTGATAGTATAGTAGCAACCTTGGACCCTGATGAATCAAACTTATCTAATCCAAAAAAAAAAAAATTCATCAATAAAAATGGATTTAGTTAGAAACATCGAAAAGGGCTACCTATTGTCAAAGGTCAAGTGGGTTTGTGATGAGGACTCCGAGCATAAGTCCGTAGGGGAGTCTTGATGCCCGACATCTTATGCGAACTGGTGTGAGAGTTGTCGACTGATTGCTCGTTATACGGAGAAATCACCACCAGAGTAAAAGTGCACTATTTATGCATTTTTTATTTAAAAAAATCTGTATTGACCTTGAAAAAGACAATAGTGTGAAAGTCGTCGTTGTAAAAATTCGAGTAAACTGGAATATTACAGATAAAGCACGTGAGGTACTAAAGTAAACATCCACAACTCTCGAAATCCTGCAGATAAGATGATTTTGACTCAATAAGTAGGTCCCTTTCGACCAATCCTTGGAAACTACTAATCTTAGCAATATTTTGAAGATCAGAACCCTTAGCTTGTGTACGGTCCAGATTTCACCGAGCACTCCAGTATAAATAAGTCTTACAACTCCCTAACGGAAACTTAATGACCTCAACTTGAATTTCATTTTGACCTAGGATTTGGGCTGACTTAGTAATTAAAACTTTGTGTGCTTTTGAAATTCTTGGCACCTATGCATTTGAAATTAGATTTTATAAAATAATAATAATAATAATAATAAAAATCTTTGGGTAGAGAGCAATTTGTGGGTATCTTCACTGAAAATTCTCACGAGATTATAACTCGTCCACTAGGATAACCTAGGGGTTTAAAGCCTTGTTGCATATGATAAATATAATCGCGATGCCTGCGAAAGTGAGTTAGAATTTTTCTTTTCTAGCTTTATTTTGCTCGAGGGTTAGCAAAACATAGGTTTGGAGGTATGATAAGTGCTGAATAATTTATAATTTAGCTATCTTTTCATAGCACTTATCAATGTTCTTAAACTGATAAATACATATTTTACCATGAAATTGAATAATCATTGAAATAAATTTAAATTATGGTAAGAAGTGAATAATTCTTTTCTTAAACCAAATTTTGAACTTGTCTCTCTCTTGGTTGCAATCTTTCATGAAAACTATAGGAAAATATATAAGGAGGAGAGTATGTTGACCCGGTTTGGTAACCTAATGGAGTTGTAATCAAGCTAAGGTTATAATTAAATGGGTTTTGGTCCTGATTAGATTGAATGTTATAATTAATTATTTTTGTATGGAGAAAAGGTTTGATTAACCCTTTTTATTAAGTCACGATCTTGTTTTTAGTCTTGTTTATTTTATCTGGTCGAGTTCGGTCTGAAGTAGTTTAGCAAGAATTAAATTTAAATGATATTGGGCTCGAGGGCAAGTCAACGATCGTGACCCACCTCAAATCCAAAGCCAAATCCCAATTAATCCCATTCCTTTCCCACGACCACAATCCAAACTTCCCAGCACTGAAACAGGGGACCTCATCCCAAATCAACCGCGTGCCCACCGTGCGTGCAACCAGCGTCCCAACCGCGTGCCCACCGTTCGTGCAGCCAGCTCTCAGTTCATCTCCCCACCAGCCGTCTCCAATGCAGCACTGAAACAGGGGAGATTCCCAAATTGACCCAGCCTCCCGATTCTCGCCATCACCATCCGCGTCTCCTCCGGATTCAAGATCCCAAATCCCGGACGACCCTGCCTCTTCCTCTTCTCCCATGATGCAATCCTCCCAGTGTCCGCGAGTTAAGCACCATCTTCCCAAATAGTTCCTCCCAGCATCTTTCGGGATCCCTCTCTTAGCTGTAAACACCGACATTCCAGCCGTTCCCAGCATCCCACTGATTCGCAAGGAGAATCATCCGCATGAGTCCAGCATCCACGGATCTCGCCCAGCATTCAACCACGTTCGGGATCAGTATTTCCGGATTTCCTCCCAACTTCTTCCAATCCAGTTGCAACCAGCGACCGTTTCGAGCAAGGAAAATCCCAGATTCAGCGCATGCGAGCTCCTTCCCTTCCCTCCCCATGCCCAAAACAGGGGAAGATCTGATTTCATTCCATGATAAATTGGCGCACAGGGGGCTGGTGAGGCTATAAAAAGAGGAAGATGCTCTGTTTCGGAGGGCAGGGGAGGAGAAAAAAAGGCCGAACCAGAGAAAAAGAAAGAAAAAAAGAAAAAGAAAGGAGGGGGGGGGAGAATATTTTGGGATATTTTGGGAATAGAATGAGCGAAAGATTTTCATATGAAGATGGGAGGTCGTCCGGAAGCTATGCGCGGCTGAACATCTAGTCTAGGGCTGGATGAAGCCCTAGCAATGTATCAGGGCATTGTAGTTCTTACTCTTTTAATCTTTTTGGAGTTTGTTTAAATTCTCATTCTCAATGAAAAATTCTTTTATGATGTTTAAATCTTGAGCATGCCATTTACTATTCATGTTTGCTAAAGTAGTCTAAGATGATCCGTAACTAGGAAGATGAGGTGTACTGCACCCTAGATTAGTATACTTAGGTAGACACTTCATGCTATACCGAAGATGGATCTTCCTAAAACTCTTTATGTTTTTATTTTAAAAGGCTTGTAGCCAAATTGCATGCTTCTCCAAAAGATAAAAATTAAGAACACAGTCCCTAATGCAATGCTACGCGGTGGATTCCAAACCCTAGATCCATTTACTTTGATAAATTCTAATTCATACTCATAGATTAATTTAGTTAAATCAAGTTTGCAAATTCTTTTTCTTGATTTGTTTTTAAAGAAAAATAACTGATTCTCCAATCCCTGTGGACCGACACCCGTAATCACTATCCTACAGGATATGTGCTATTGCGTGGTTTATTTTCGAAATTGAAAGAACCGATCAATTACCTGATATTGGACCTTGATATGGCTGAATAACTTGAAGATTGGAGAAAATACCCCCAAACCTGCATGCTAGTAACTTATTAAAAATAATAATTTTAATCTTTATATGTTGGGTTGCCTCCCAAGAGCGCTAAGTTTTATGTCTTCAACTAAACAATTCTAATTCATTCATGATAGACAGGGTCGGTTAGAAGTGTCTCCTCGACTTCTGGACTCAGATACTCAAGGTATGGTTTTAAACAATGTCCATTGACTTGAAAGGACCTACCATCCTTGGTATTGCATATTACTACTGCACCATGCGGATGCACTTTCTCTACCGTGTATGGGCCAGTCCAGCGAGATTTAAGTTTTCTAGGGAATAGATGTAATCGAAAATCATATAGAAGGACTTTTTATTCTTGGTGAAATTTCTTACGAGTGATTATTTTATCATGCATGACCTTCATGCGATCCTTGTACTTCTTAACACACTCGTAAGCATCATTCCTAATTTCTTCAAGCTCATCAGCTGAAGCTTTGTATGTTCTTCCGCCTTGTCGAGATCAAAATTTAGGCGTTTGATTGCCTAATAGGCCGTGTGTTCTAACTTGACAGGTAAATGGCAATCCTTGCCACAGACAATCCTATATGGGGGCATTCCAATTGGTATTTTATAGGCCATATGATTTGCCCACAATGCATCTGTTAACCTAAGGGACCAATCCTTTCGAGATGGATTGACAGTTTTTTCAAGGATGGTATTGATTTCTTTGTTGGAAATCTCAACTTGTCCACTCGTTTGTGGATGATACGGTGTACCGACCTTGTGGGTGATGTTGTACTTCCTAGCAAGGGGTTTAAAAATTCTATTGCAGAAGTGTTTTCCCCCATCACTAATGATAGCATGAGGGGTGCCAAAACGAGCGAAGACAGACTCCTTAAGAAACTTGATCACCACTTTGTGATCATTGGTCTTACACGCGACAGCCTCAATCCACTTGGACACATAGTCAACAGCAAGCAGTATGTACTGGTGCCCAAACGACATAGGAAAAGGACCCATAAAATCAATATCTCAAACATCAAAGATTTCTACAATTAAGATCGGGTTCAGGGGCATCTCATTTTTTTTCAAATTTTTCCTAGTCTTTGACATTGGTCACATGCTTTACAATACTCGCGTGAGTCATGAAATAGTAAGGGCCAATAGAATCCGCACTGCAAAACCTTTGCAGCCATCTTTTTAACACTAAAATGACCACCACAAGCGTGGTCATGACAAAAGAAAAGGACTTTTCTTTGTTCGTATTCAGGGATACACCGTCGAATGATCTAATCAGGGCAATATTTAAATAGGTATGGTTCATCCCAAAAATACTACTTCACACGAGCTAGGAAGCGAAATTGCTCCTGTTTGGTCCAAGAGCTGGGCATTTGTTCAGTAATGAGGTAGTTGACTATGTCAGCATACCATGGAACATTGGTATGGAAAATCATCATTAGTTGTTCATCCAAAAAAGTTTCGGATACAGGTAAGGATTCTGCAGATGACTCAACAATGAGTCTGGACAAGTGGTCAGCCACTACATTTTTAGATCCCTTTTTATCTCGAATTTCGAGATCAAATTCTTGGAGCAATAGGATCCAACGAATGAACCTTGTCTTGGCATCCTTCTTTGTGAGAAGGTACTTAAGGGCGGCATGATCAGAATAAACAAGAACCTTAGATCCTATCAGGTAGGGACGAAATTTATCTAGAGCAAAAATAACCGCCAACAATTCTTTTTCAGTGGTGGAATAATTGAGTTGGGCGTCATTCAGAGTTTTGCTCGCATAATGAATAACATTGGGAAGCTTCCCCACTCGCTGACCCAAGACGGCACCTATAGCATAATCAGATTCATCACACATGATTTCAAAAAGATGATTCCAATCAGGAGACCTTATGATGGGTGTTGAAGTCAATTCAGACTTCAGTGTTTCGAAAGCAGCTACACAAGTTGGCAAAAAATTGAAAATAGCATCTTTGGCCAATAAATCACATAAGGGTTTCGATATTTTGCTAAAATCCTTGTTAAAGTGGCGGTAAAAACCCGCATGCCCTAAAAATGATCAAATTTCCCTAACAGTCTTGGGAGGTGGCAATTTAGCAATTAATTCTACTTTAGCCTTATCCACCTCAATTCCCCTTTGTGACACAATGTGTCCTAAAACAATGCCTGATTCTACCATAAAATAACATTTCTCCCAGTTAAGAACTAAGTTTTTCTCTTTACAGCGCTCTACAACAAGTGTCAAGTGTTGGAATTTGTATCCTAAATGTCAATCGTCAGCATATTGATAATTGAATTTTGTAAATGAATTGACAAATTAATAAAGTGTTATTTGGCATTATTCATCATTTCATCTTCAAATGAACTCTTATATGATGAAGTCCTTAGGACTTATGTTATGATAAAGGAGGATTTATCTTTGAGTCCTTAAACTTGTTTGCGACGAAATGATATGTTGTTATTAGGACGACAACATTATCGAGATTAGGTCGTTGTGTGACATATACGTTGGTTGTCCTCTTAACCAAGGAGTGTGGAGACACTGGTATGCCACACAAGTGAAGTGTAGAAGTACATTTCACTAAACGTGACCAATTCCGGAACGCTCTACTGTCGAGAGATGTTCCGAGTGGATATGGGTATAAGTTTGGCCCTCTGACCTGAGACCGCAACCTGTGACTAGCAAGCAACTCACTGTACTTTGGTACCGGACTACCTGAATTTCTAATTCAGTGACGGAAGGTCACTGGGTGCAGTCAAGTACTTGCGTAGTCAGTTGTGAGTCAAGATGGAATTGACCCCTCCTGAAAACAGGAGATAATGTCTTTGATTAATTTAGCAAAACCTTGGCCAGGGTAATCCCAGTGAGGAGTCACGGGATATCTAAAGTTAATCACATAATGGATGTACTAATTATAGGGTTGACAGTGAGCTCTAAGTCATCCTGGCATTAGGAGTCAAAGGGATTGAATTATACAGTAACCATAGTTCAGGGTTCCAGAATATTTGCTTTGCATATATTCGACCTATCCGGACGTCGGGTACCATTGCTAGATGGTCACATCGATTAGTGTAGAAAATTGTTCCTATACTACCGGCTTAGGTTAGAACCTATGAGGTCACACGCATAGAAGATTCCTGATTGATCAAGAAAGCTGATGAATGATTAAGAATCATTCGGGGTAATTTGGTCAATTTGATTGACAAATTATCTTATAAAATAATTAAAGTAATTATTGAAGGATTAATTAGTAATTAAATTACTAATAAACTCAATTTGATTGAGTAATTGTGCTAAGGATGAGTCAAATTGAATTGGATTCAAGTTTGGGCTCAATCAGGGTTTTGACCTGATTGGATTAGGTCAGAACCAAAAAGGACTTAAGCTGATCAAATTAATTTTAAATTAATTTGTTCTTAATTGGGGATTGACCTAATTGAATTAGGTCCAACACAAAGTAATTAATTCAATTTGATTGAGTTTGCATGAGCCAAAATTGAATTGGATTCAATTTGAGCTCAATCAGGGTCTGACCTGATTAGATTGGGTTCAACCAAATTGCTTTGTTTTAATTCGAGTTTGACCAAATTTGATTAGGTGCAACCCAAGGGGATTAGGCTCAGATGATGTGGCAATTATTGGTGACATGGAATTGGATTTCATGAATTTTAAATAAACCAAAATTATTGCATGGCACATGGACCCATTGCTTGACACATGGCGACATTGTTTGTTATTTGAATTTAAATTCAAACATTAAGCAATGTGTTAAATGATTTTAATCACTCAAACCATCAGCCAAGGTGGCGTCTGAGTTTTTGAATGGATTAAATTCGAATTTCAAGAGGTGATTTCGAAATTATGAATTGTTTTACCTTGCCGCATGGATTTCAAATTCCTTCCCTCTTGCACATGTGTTTAAAATTTGAATTTAAATCAGATTTGGTTGAGATATGATTTGGGTTGTTCCGATTCCTTTGCATGTGCCAACTAAAAGAGGTTTTCTGAAAATAAATTTCGAATTTTGAATGAAAATTCGGAGGCCATTAAAAGGGGTCAAACATGGGCACCAAAAACACATCCATTGCAGCCTTATTCCTCACCCGCCTCCTCCTCCTCTTCTTCTCCATTTTAGATAGGGTTTTCAGGGTGAATATCTAGAAGATTCAAGATCAGATCTGAGTCCTCTACTTCCCTTACAAACCTCATCTCTATCTGCTTCAAGACGATTGATCAAGAGTTGATTGAATCCCGGCAGGCAGATTTCAGCTTTCAAGTGTTCTGCAGCTGCTAGCACTATTGCGGAAGAAGATCCTTCAGGACTTCGCGTGTACTTCTCGTAGAGGCCATTCGTGTGCGTGGCTGCGAAGTCAAGAATCAGATTCACAACTTTCATCCATCATAAAAGGTATTAATCTAGCATTAATCATCTATTATGGTGTCAAGGTCTAGGTCCAATTTCCCGAGGTTTTACCCTCTTTTGGGGCTCCTCACGGAGATATCTCCAGAATCCATTCGATGGATATTCGGAGATTAATTGGAATAGAGTTCTTAAGTTTCAGATCTGATAGTTAATCATGCATAAAAGTTTTAGCATAATTGTTTAAACGATTCCGGCATAATCCTATATGTTCTTAAGGTGCTGATTTCTAGATTTGATCTTGTAAGCATGCATGAATTAAATAGTTTGATTCGGCTTTTTCCGCTGCATTTTAAAACGTAAAAAGAACTACGTATGGCTTGATCCCCCTTATGAAGGGGTACGTAGGCAACCCGATCAGGTTCAGCCATGGTTTTCAAAAAAAAAAAAAATTCAGCATGCTAAACACCGAAGAACCTAGGATTCACTTTCAGTGGTATCAGAGCCAGGTTTATGTTTAAACTTTTATGTTTTAATTCTTGCAATTAAATCTGAAATCATTAACATGTTTAGATTAGATCTAAAGTGCTTTTTATGATTGATTTAATTGCTGATTATGCATGATTAAGTAGATCTGAAATTTTAGATGCATATGATGCATGTTTGTGTTAGGATTAGTAACATGAATAAATCTGAAATCATAATATTGTTTAGATTAGATCTAAATAAAGTTTATGATTCATATGATCTCTGATTTTAATGAACAAATCAGATCGGAAAATAAAAGTGAAAAAACAAATACATAAGATGTATGTTGTTTGTAATAATTCATGTTGTTATGTATATGTGATGCATGAACATAAAACATAATGACTTAAACATGAATTAAATCTGATTACATGTGATTAATTACAAAAACTCAGATCTGAAAATGTGTTTTAAGAACTGAAAGATTGTAATTAATATGTAATTAAAAAGAAATATGCAATGATCAAAACTTTCATAAGTCTAAACTTAATTGAGAATTAAGTATTATGAAATAGAATTGTAACTCAATTAATTGACATTGCATAATTCTTTGGGCATATGGGTTAGCTTGAATCAAGTTCTTAGGATTGGGTTAGACCTAAGGTTAGAATCAAACATGGTCTAATTAGAGTTAATTGATCAAATCTAATTAAGTAGTAACTAGATTAGGTCAAGGAAACTCTAGGTTAAATACAATAGTTGTAGATTGATCAATTCCATGTCTTTGATTAGACCAAGATGGAACTTGATTTAGGCTCAGAGGTGTAGCCCGAGTCATTTGAGTAATCAAATCGAAATTGATTAACCAGTCGGTTCTAAGGTAAGTTTGGCAGTTTTGACCAGTGGTTTTTAATTGGGAGCTACTCGCACTGATTCGTCTTTGTCGAGTTAATGGCATATCCCTTCCACCGATCTCACTTACCTGGCCGACATGGTCAATCACATTTTGATTGGATCACTTAATGATTCGAGTTAGCCCATGCCTTAAGGAAAATCAGTATGACTGATTTAGGTGTCTCCTTAACCGGTTTGAGTCTAATCTGATTTGGTGAAGTCAGTGGAAGAAATTAGACTAACCGGATCTTCTCATCTATCCTAATTATGAAATCCTCTAAAATTATTAGGTCCTTAAAATGAAATGGTTATGGAGATAACTAGGTCATAGCCTCCCATTAAGTTGGGTGATAATGGGTTCAATGTTTTGATAATTATTGGAGGCGCCACACGCCTGGTACTTATCAAGCATTGGAATTGTCATTCAATATATGATGAGTTAAGTGTACCTTCAATAGGCGGTCAGGTGAGCCAAGCCACACTCGGGCTTGGTCGTCTATTAGTTGATTAGACTTAACCCTATCATTTAATGGTTGGACCTGACTAGGTTATTCGGTGGAGGCGCCACATGCCTGCCGGAAAACCTAGGGCAAAATCATCACTAGAAGTTGCTTGGTGAAGCAATTGGTTAAGAACCTACTAATAGGTGCATATGGGTTGGCCGAGCCACACTCGGGCCTATATGCGATCTATTGGGTTCTAGTGCCCACTAAAGAATTAGGAGTAATTTTTCGAATTGGAGGTAGAGGCTACCAATTTGTATAAAATAGTGGGAGTACCTTTAGACTAAAGTCCAAGTCTAATGTGTTTAGTCAATTCATATACTAATAGCCATTTTTTTTTTATGCAGAAATGGCCACTAATTTGTCACTTCGCTCATTGTTGGACAATGACAAGTTGATTGGTCCCAACTTCAATAATTGGTATAGAAAGCTGAAAACTCAGCATAGTCAGACCAAAAGGATTAAGGATGACCAAAGTCAGGCAGAATGCTTCTATTGTAAGAAGCAGGGGCATTGGAAGAGGAATTGTCCTCAGTACCTTACCTCACTTGACCCGAACAGGCTAAGCAAGAGAAAAGGGCAATCAGTTGCTGATCAAGGTATTTATATGATAACACCTTGTAATTTCTCTATATGTGATAATTCGACCTGGGTATTAGATACTGGAAGTCCGTTTAATATATGCAATTCGTTGCAAGGACTTCAGGTCAATGAGAGATTTGAAAACAGCGAGAGATTTCTGAATGTTGGAGATGGAAGATCTGTTCCAGTTGTAGCTTTAGGAAATCTCAAACTTATTTTCAATTTCCATGTAGTTGTTTTGAGTGATTGTCACTATTGTCCTACATTCTTATTGAATATAATTTCCGTAGGACTTTTGGCCATGAACGGTTATGAAATTTCAATAAAAAAATGTTCTTGTGATATCATTATGAATGGTGTTACTGTAATGAATGGACAATTGAGCAATGGCATCTACTTGTTATCACAACCTGTTAATGTAATATACACGTCAAGTAAGCGTCCTAGAATAGATAATGTCACGGATGTCTACCTTTGGCATCATAGGCTAGGTCATATTAACAAGAACAGGATGAATAGGTTAAGTAAAGAGGGAATCCTTGATGTTAATGATTGTGAATCATTGACAACCTGTGAATCATGTCTTCTTAGTAAAATGACCAAATCACCTTTTACCGGAAAAGGTGAACGAGCCAGTGATTTATTGACCCTTGTACATTCTGATGTATGGGGGCCAATGAGCACAGATGCTAGAGGTGGGTATTCATATTTCATTACGTTTACAGACGACCTTTCTAGGTATGGTTATGTCTATTTAATGAGACATAAATCTGAATCATTTGAAATGTTCAAATTATATCGTAATGAAGTAGAAAAACAAACTGGAAAGAGTATTAAAACTCTTCGATCAGATCGAGGAGGTGAATACCTCTCCAGTGAATTTTTGACATATCTAGGAGAAAATGGGATTCTCTCCCAATGGCCTCCTCCTGGTACACCACAATATAATGGTGTGTCAGAAAGGAGAAATCGAACTCTGTTAGACATGGTTCGATCCATGATGGGGTTTGCTAATCTGCCCATATCCTTTTGGGGATATGCTCTTGAGTCAGCCTGCTATATTCTAAATAAGGTTCCAAGTAAGTCTGTAAATAAAACACCACATGAGATGTGGACTGGACGTAAGCCGATGCTCTCTCACCTTAGGATTTGGGGGTGTCCGGCGTACGTCAAACGTTTGAAGACAGACAAACTTGAACCCAAGTCTGACAAATGTTTCTTTGTTGGTTACCCTAAAGAAACTAAAGGATATTACTTCTACTTTGCTGAAGAACAAAAGTTGTTCGTAAGCAATAGAGCAATTTTCTTAGAAAAGGAATTCCTTGGTGAAGGAACAAATAGCTCTAATGTTGAGCTTAGAGAAGTTCAACATGTAGAAGATCCGACACCATCTACTGAACCAGTTGAGTCGGATTTGATTAGATCAGATCCAGAACCCATATTAGATGCACCATTAAGGCGATCGGGTAGAGTACCACGTCAGCCGGACAGATACTACGGTTTCTTGGTCCGGGATGGGGATCCTATCGAACTTGATGAAAACGATGAGGATCCGATCACATATATGGATGCAATGCAGAGGTATGACTCTGATAAATGGCTTGGAGCCATGCAATCCGAAATGGAATCCATGAAGGTCAATGATGTTTGGACATTAGTTGACCCACCCGAAGGAATTAAATCCATAGGGTGTAAGTGGATATTCAAAAGGAAACGGGGCGCAGACGGAAAGGTAGAGACCTATAAAGCCCGTCTGGTTGCCAAGGGTTATCGTCAACGTTATGGTATTGACTATGACGAGACGTTTTCTCCTGTGGCAATGCTCAAGTCCATTCGGATTGTGCTTGCGATAGCAGCACATTTAGACTATGAAATCTGGCAAATGGATGTAAAGACCGCATTTCTAAATGGAGATTTAGAAGAGAAAGTGTATATGATACAACCTAAAGGTTTTACATCTGCAGATGAGTCTAAAGTGTGCAAGCTTCAAAAATCCATTTATGGATTAAAGCAAGCTTCACGGAGTTGGAATATACGTTTTGATAAGGTAATCAAAACATATGGCTTCATTAAGAATGAAGAGGAACCTTGCATTTATAAATGGGCAAATGGTTCAGTTATTATATTCCTTATTTTGTATATGGATGACATTCTTTTAATCGGGAATGACATTCCTGCATTACAAGGAATAAAGGTTTGGCTATCATCTCAATTTGCTATGAAGGATTTGGGAGAAGCATCTTACATCCTAGGGATGAAGATCTATAGAGATAGATCTAGAAGATTGCTTGGATTATCCCAATCCACATACATTGATACTATACTGAAGAGGTTCAGTATGATTAATTCCAAGAAAGGCTATCTTCCGATGGGCCATGGAATTAACCTCTCTAAAAGGGATTGTCCGACAACCCCTCAAGAAAGAGAGAGTATGGATAGAATTCCATATGCTTCGGCAGTGGGATCTATAATGTATGCCATGACATGTACTAGACCAGACGTGGCATACTCACTAGGAGTAGTGAGCAGATACCAGTCTGATCCAGGTAGCAACCACTAGAAGGTTGTAAAAACCATCCTTAAGTATTTGAGAAATACTAAAGATCAGTGGCTTGTCTATGGTGATTCTGACTTAAAACTTGAGGGATATACTGATTCAAGTTTTCAGTCAGATCAAGATGATAGCAAGAGCGTGTCAGGATATATCTTCACTCTTAAGGGTGGGGCCATCTGCTGGAAGAGTTCCAAGCAGCATACAGTGGCAGATTCTACATGTGAAGCAGAATATATCGCAGCATCTGATGCCGCCAAGGAAGCTGTATGGTTGCGGAAGTTCATCACCGAGCTTGGAGTGACACCCTCCATTGATGGTCCAGTGCCTGTATTTTGTGACAATACTGGGGCCATAGCTCAAGCAAGAGAACCCAAAGCACATCAGCGGACCAAGCATATTCTACGTCGCTACCACCTGGTTCGAGAGATCATCGATCGAGGTGATATTGATCTTCAGAAGATTGACACAAAAAAAAATCTGGCTGACCCATTTACCAAAGTCCTCGGCATCAAAGAGTTCGACGAACACAAGTCGAAGATGGGTATTAGATACTGTGCCGATTGGCATTAGGCTAAGTGGGAGTTGTTGGAATTTGTATCCTAAATATCAATCGTCAGCATATTGATGATTGAATTTTGTAAATGAATTGACAAATTAATAAAGTGTTATTTGGCATTATTCATCATTTCATCTTCAAATGAACTCTTATATGATGAAGTCCTTAGGACTTATGTTATGATAAAGGAGGATTTATCTTTGAGTCCTTAAACTTGTTTGCGACGAAATGATATGTTGTTATTAGGACGACAACATTATCGAGATTAGGTCGTTGTGTGACATATACGTTGGTTGTCCTCTTAACCAAGGAGTGTGGAGACACTGGTATGCCACACAAGTGAAGTGTAGAAGTACATTTCACTAAACGTGACCAATTTCGGAACGCTCTACTGTCGAGAGATGTTCCGAGTGGATATGGGTATAAGTTTGGCCCTCTGACCTGAGACCGCAACCTGTGACTAGCAAGCAACTCACTGTACTTTGGTACCGGACTACCTGAATTTCTAATTCAGTGACGGAAGGTCACTGGGTGCAGTCAAGTACTTGCGTAGTCAGTTGTGAGTCAAGATGGAATTGACCCCTCCTGAAAACAGGAGATAATGTCTTTGATTAATTTAGCAAAACCTTGGCCAGGGTAATCCCAGTGAGGAGTCACGGGATATCTAAAGTTAATCACATAATGGATGTACTAATTATAGGATTGACAGTGAGCTCTAAGTCATCCTGGCATTAGGAGTCAAAGGGATTGAATTATACAGTAACCATAGTTCAGGATTCCAGAATATTTGCTTCGCATATATTCGACCTATCCGGACGTCGGGTACCATTGCTAGATGGTCACATCGATTAGTGTAGAAAATTGTTCCTATACTACCGGCTTAGGTTAGAACCTATGAGGTCACACGCATAGAAGATTCCTGATTGATCAAGAAAGCTGATGAATGATTAAGAATCATTCAGGGGTAATTTGGTCAATTTGATTGACAAATTATCTTATAAAATAATTAAAGTAATTATTGAAGGATTAATTAGTAATTAAATTACTAATAAACTCAATTTGATTGAGTAATTGTGCTAAGGATGAGCCAAATTGAATTGGATTCAAGTTTGGGCTCAATCAGGGTTTTGACCTGATTGGATTAGGTCGGAACCAAAAAGGACTTAAGCTGATCAAATTAATTTTAAATTAATTTGTTCTTAATTGGGGATTGACCTAATTGAATTAGGTCCAACACAAAGTAATTAATTCAATTTGATTGAGTTTGCATGAGCCAAAATTGAATTGGATTCAATTTGAGCTCAATCAGGGTCTGACCTGATTAGATTGGGTTCAACCAAATTGCTCTGTTTTAATTCGGGTTTGACCAAATTTGATTAGGTGCAACCCAAGGGGATTAGGCTCAGATGATGTGGCAATTATTGGTGACATGGAATTGGATTTCATGAATTTTAAATAAACCAAAATTATTGCATGGCACATGGACCCATTGCTTGACACATGGCGACATTGTTTGTTATTTGAATTTAAATTCAAACATTAAGCAATGTGTTAAATGATTTTAATCACTCAAACCATCAGCCAAGGTGGCGTCTGAGTTTTTGAATGGATTAAATTCGAATTTCAAGAGGTGATTTCGAAATTATGAATTGTTTTACCTTGCCGCATGGATTTCAAATTCCTTCCCTCTTGCACATGTGTTTAAAATTTGAATTTAAATCAGATTTGGTTGAGATCTGATTTGGGTTGTTCCGATTCCTTTGCATGTGCCAACTAAAAGAGGTTTTTTGAAAATAAATTTTGAATTTTGAATGAAAATTCGGAGGCCATTAAAAGGGGTCAAACATGGGCACCAAAAACACATCCATTGCAGCCTTCTTCCTCACCCGCCTCCTCCTCCTCTTCTTCTCCATTTTAGATAGGGTTTTCAGGGTGAATATCTAGAAGATTCAAGATCAGATCTGAGTCCTCTACTTCCCTTACAAACCTCATCTCTATCTGCTTCAAGACGATTGATCAAGAGTTGATTGAATCCCGGCAGGCAGATTTCAGCTTTCAAGTGTTCTGCAGCTGCTAGCACTATTGCGGAAGAAGATCCTTCAGGACTTCGCGTGTACTTCTCGTAGAGGCCATTCGTGTGCGTGGCTGCGAAGTCAAGAATCAGATTCACAACTTTCATCCATCATAAAAGGTATTAATCTAGCATTAATCATCTATTATGGTGTCAAGGTCTAGGTCCAATTCCCCGAGGCTTTACCCTCTTTTGGGGCTCCTCACGGAGATATCTCCAGAATCCATTCGATGGATATTCGGAGATTAATTGGAATAGAGTTCTTAAGTTTCAGATCTGATAGTTAATCATGCATAAAAGTTTTAGCATAATTGTTTAAACGATTCCGGCATAATCCTATATGTTCTTAAGGTGCTGATTTCTAGATTTGATCTTGTAAGCATGCATGAATTAAATAGTTTGATTCGGCTTTTTCCGCTGCGTTTTAAAACTTAAAAAGAACTACGTATGGCTTGATCCCCCTTATGAAGGGGTACGTAGGCAACCCGATCAGGTTCAGCCATGGTTTTTAAAAAAAAAAAAATTCAGCATGCTAAACACCGAAGAACCTAGGATTCACTTTCATCAAGTGGTGCAGACATTCATCGAAATTTGATTCAAATACAGAAAAGTCATCCATGAAAACTTCTAAAATTTCTCCACCATGTCGGAGAAAATACTCATCATGCACCGCTGGAATGTAGCTGGTGCATTGCATAGCCCAAAAGGCATGCAACAATAGGCAAAAGTGCCATAAGGACAGGTGAACGTGGTTTTCTCTTGACCCTCATGTGCAATAGGGACTTGGTTATATCCAGAATAACTATCGAGGAAACAGTAATGAGAGTGGCCAGCTAGACGTTCTAGCATTTGATCGATGAAGGGTAGAGAAAAGTGGTCTTTCCTAGTCATGGCATTAAGCTTCCTGTAGTCGATGCATACTCGCCATCCCGTTTGGACTCGAGTAGGGACTAACTCATTGTGATCATTTTTTACTACAGTGATGCTAGATTTCTTAGGTACGACTTGAACTGGGCTTACTCACTGACTATCAAAAATAGGATATATAATCTCTGCATCTAAAAGCTTGATAACTGATGAGAGCACAAAAGTGCAATCGTCATACCATCTTAATTAGTATTATAGCTAATCATTAATGATAAAATTAACTAATTAACGTTGTATTTGTGTTTGAGTGCAAGTAATCCAAGAGACCTAATAACATTGGGCTTGAGCTCAGCTTATCCCAGCATGCCAGCCAGCAACAGCCCATGCCGTGCCATGCCTCAGCGTATCAGCCCATTCCAAGCTTCACGCAATGAAGGTCCCAACCGAAGCCATGCAGTCCCCATGTCCAGCTTGTCTCTGTTCCTTCCGGCCAATTCGAGCAAACACATGTATGAGCTCAAGTCAAGCTAGCATCTTCACGTGATGGAGCTCATCCCGCGTTCCAGCCGCAGCCAAATCCTTTCGTGATCTGATTCCTCCCGCAGTGCATCATGACCGTCCATCCTCCAAGTGATCTGCAGCGTCCCAGCTCCAAGCCGTGATCGGAATCCCAGCGGCCATCATCCGGATCCACCTCCCAAGTGTCCAGCCCGCGTCTCCTCTGTCCCAGCAATCTCCCAACGCCCATCAAGCCGTGATCGGCTCCTCCCAGCATCCGTAGCTCCATTCCGTCGATCCCACGGCACCCTCCAAGTGATCCCGTGGCCCCGAGTCCGTGATCAACGTCCTAGCTGCTCGTGAAGCCCCGTTGATCGCGTCTGCCTTCTTCTTCCATCCCGAAACTCCAGCACCCTAGCCATTCCATGATCAGCGTCCCTCTTTCGTGATGCAGCAGCGCACGATCCTCCCGGCTTCTTCCGCTCAACCCAACGCATTCACAACAGCCTCCAATGCCCGATTGCAAGCCGCTTCCTTCCGCGATCCATCCCAGCATCAGCGCCCCTGCATCGCGTCCCTTCCCAGATCAGCCATCCGTGAAGGAAGCCTTAGCGATTCCATGATCCAAGCAGCATCCCAGCCTCCACCGCGTCCGCCCTCTCCTTCCTCCCATAATCCAGCCATCCACGTGCTTGCTGGGGATCTATATAAGGGAGCCATCGGCGAGGGGGGAGGGAGTGCTCCGTTGGGGCCAAGAAACAGGGGAGGAGGAGAGGAGAGGCCATCGGCTGGGAGAGCTCTGTTCCAAAGAAAAAAGAGAGAGGAGGAGTTCGTGCTTTGTTTTCAAACAGAGCACGTTGTTTGTTCTTCTTTTTCTTTTTATTTTTTTAGTTTTATTTTAATTAAGAGTAATGTGTTATTTTTAGTTTTATTTTAATTAAGAGCAATGTGTTGTTTTTAGTTTGAATTTTAATTGAGAGCAATGTGTTTTGAGTTCGAGTTTTGACTTTAGAGAGTTTTATTTTGGTGGAAGAGTTTTACTTTAAAGATTTTATTTATGCTGCAATTTTAATTTTTTTTATGCAATACATTAAATCTTCTTTTATGCAATTGATGTTCGCCTCAATCTTCTTAGTTTCATCCATTTTAATTTATGCCAAAGCTCTTCTTTGATTAATTAAAAATATAAATGCTCTTCAAATCTAAATACCTGCTTTTTGTTAATTTCAAAATAAAAAAAAAATTCTTTGGTAAACCAGAGTATCATTCAACATCCCCGATGTAATATTTTTCTTTTATTATTCAAAAATCGGCTTTGAATTCGAGTGAACATTTTAATTTTTATGCAACTCTAATCGCCTTCCTGTGGATCGACCTCTTACAACCACTATTCTTCGAGTTAAAAAGGTAAGAGTATAATTAATTTAAACTTTGTTTGTCGATTCTAACAATAATCTGTTTAGCATATTTTCATGTAAACAGGAGATCGACAACAAAATTTTGGCGCCGTTGCTGGGGAGGCAAATCGAGAAGCAAGAACGATCACGAAGATCAAATCGAATTTTGGATACCCGGAGTGAACACACTCCGGTAGTAAGTTTTTTTTCTATTAATTTTTCTTGTTTTGATTATTTTTAGTTAATAATTTCATAGTTATTAAATTCTAAAATTTAAAATTCGGAATTTAAAATTTTGAATAAAAAAATTAAAATTCAAAAAAATTAAAAAAAAGATTTCCAAAATTCTAAAATTTAAAAATTTAAATTCAAAATTTGAATTTTGAAATTCAAAATTTGAAATTTAAAAAAAAATATTAAAAAAATGGCGAGTAATTGATAGGGTGCAATTCTCCGAGGTTATCATACCTCTATTGGAGCTCCTCACGGAGTAATCTCTAGAGCTTATTCAACGGGCATTCGGAGATTGACTGACGCATAAGGATTAGTTTTTAGTTTATATTCAAGTTATTCCTATAAAAATTTTTCAAAAAAAACATAAAATTAAAAAAAATTTAAAAAAATAAATATAAAAAAATAAAAATAAAAAATTTTGCTTGCTCATTTAATCAATACAACCTAATGACAATCCACAAAATTTAAAAAAATTCATTGAATATTTGCTGTATTTAGTATTAAACATTTGCATAAAATAATTTAAGGGCAAAACTCATTAAAAAGATAAGGTCGGAAAGTTATTACCTGTCCTTAGCCCAAAAATCACCACCTTGCATACATATCCTAAGCCAAATTAAATTAAAATCAATTAGACGTTTGCCTTAGGATTTTCGAGCTCAATTAGGCTCTTGGAAAGAAGCGGCTGAAAGTCACTCCAGTGAGAATTTAGTAATTGGTGATGTCTAGGAAAGTTTTATAATAGTGAGAACTGTTACGGGTATTGTGGTATCGGTGTATTCCTATTGGTACCACCACACATCCCGGAACTTTTCTGGTCACTGGTTACTGGATCGCTTAACTGGTAAGCTCAAGCTTAATCTGAAAGGGAGATTAGGACCTGTCTAATCTAGAGAGAATTTTAGAAACTTTTTAACCTGATAAATCTTTGTGCAACTAGATTAAAAGCTACTAAACCTTCTTTAATCTCAAAATTAAAGAGCCAATCCATTGTGTGGTGTTGATTGTGGTCATCTTGGTCTAGTCCTTCTTCTTCTCTTTTAGGATTTTGTTTAGGAGTCAAGTCTAATTAGTTGTGGATAATGTATGCATGGTAGAAAGTCATTAAGGGGTCAGTTAACACCATTTAACCTAGATGTTGGAAAAAAATATCGTCACATCCAACGAATTATGGATCAACCACCAATCTTTATAATGGGTGATCATATTAGAACCCTGAATGAACTATTCGCTCCTGCATCTGCTAGTCCACCTACATGTATAATGTTGCCAATAAATAACGCAGCCCAATTTGAAATTCGGGCTGCAACAATAAACATGTTATCCGAATTTTATGAGTTTGAGACTGAACAACCGTATATTCATCTAAACAAATTTTTGACAATCTGTCAAACATTTAGAAATCAAAACTTAGATGAAGAGGGTATTAAATTAAGGTTGTTTCCCATGACTTTAGAGGAACGTGCTGCTGCATGGCTGTATTCTTTTGCTTCAAATTCCATCACATCATGGGAACAACTATCTAGGAAGTTCATGGCTAAGTTCTATCCCATGGTAAAGACTAAAAAAATTAAGGATGCCATTAGAACTTCTAGAGAAAAATCTGAGGAGGAATTTTTCCAACTTTGGAAAAGATTCCATGATCTTTTGGTCAAGTGCCCGCACCATGGGCTTGACAAGGCTGATCTAGTACATTTCTTTTACAAAGGATTACCTCCAGCACATAGGAACATGATTGAATCCATGCATAAGGGTAGGTTCATGAACCAACCCGGATCAAGCCTATGAATTTCTTGTTGACTTAGCCGAGAACGCCCAACACTGGAGTAGCTATGGTGAAGAAGTAAATAGAGATGAGTTCGGATCTAGAAAACTAGGTAATTATGAAATAAAAGCAGACCCAGATCTCAAAAATGTCTTGTCCAATCTGGTGACTGGAATGAACAACTTAAGTAAAAAGTTTGATGCTTTCACTGTTTCCACTAGTTTGAGTTCATATAAGGAGTTAAATTCCATCATGAAAGTGGATCACGAGTCACATAGTTTATGTGTCTTGTGTAGCAGTCCGGAACATCTAGTGGAGTGCTACCCTAATCTGCCCACCATAAAGGCCAAGCAAGCAAATGCTCTAAATTCATATAGTGCCTTTAAGAAGCCCACTCCCAACTCGTTTAGCCCAGTTTACCACTCTGATAATAGGTTCCACACAAATTTCTCATACAAGCAAAATAAACCTATTCAGCATCAAGGTGGTCTACCAGGTTTTCAGAACAACTTTCCCAGAATAGGTCCATCACAAATGAACCAATCTTTGGTTCCATCTGTACCTCCTTATAATGCCCCTATCCCACAGCAACCTTCACCACTAGAAACCATGATGGCTAATATGATGAAACAACAACAAGATTTTATCAAGCAACAATAACAGACCAATACAGCCCAAGCCCAGACTAACCAATTTCATACGCAAGCAATTGCAAAACTTGAGGTTAGTCTAAGCCAAATAGCAAACTCTCTAGGGAATAGGAAGAAAGGTGAACTACCTAGTCAACCAGTGCCTAACCCTAGTAAACAACAAAATCAAGGTCAGAGAGGTCAGTATCAAATCGATTCTAATGAAAATTCGACCTATGAAGTTCAAGCAATTACCACTTTAAGGTCTGGCAAGCAAGTGGACAATAAAGTCCAACTTCCTGAACACGTAAAAGAAAATAAGAATGAATCCAATAAGAACCCTATTCAAAAGAGGGGTCAAGAACAGGACAAAAAGGAAGAACCCATAGAAACATACAAACCTAAGGTTTCCTTTCTCAGTAGACTTCAGGACTCCAAGAAACAATCTAACTTTGATGAAATAATGGAAGTCTTTAAAACTGTTCAAATAAATATACCTTTTCTCAATGCCATACGACAAATTTTCTCCTATACAAAATTCTTGAAAGACCTCACCACGGTCAAAAGAAAAACCAACATTCCTAGGCAAGCTGTTATGGCTGCACAAGCCTCATCTCTCATTCAATAACAGATTGCCCCAAAATTCAAAGACCCTGGTTGGCCCACCATTGAAATAAAAATAGGAGAGATGATCATCCAGAGAGCCCTATTAGATTTAGGAGCTAGTGTGAACCTACTTCCCTACTATGTGTACCAAAAGTTAGGTTTGGAGGAATTAAAGCCCACAAATATTACCCTTTCCTTAGCAGATAGGATAGTGAAGCATCCCAAGGGGATTGTAGAGGATGTAATAGTGAAGGTAAACGAGTTTTACTATCCTGTGGACTTTGTTATCCTTGAGACCGAACCTGTAATACATCCAGACAATCACACACCTATAATTTTAGGTAGACCTTTCTTAGCCACAGCAAATGCTGTAATAAATTGTCGAAATGGCATGCTGAAGTTATCTTTTAGCAACATGAAAGTCGAGCTTAATGTCTTCAACATAAGTAAACAACCACCAGACGATAAAGAAATCAATGAAGTTGATATGATTGAAAGTCTGGTCCAGGAGACTTTCTTACAAACTTATAGTAAGGACCCTTTAGAGGCTTACCTTGCCCATTCCGAGGAAGGGGTCGAGCATGCGCTCCCTAATTCTGTTCCCCTTATGAGCATAGATCGTCATCAGCCGACTGTTTTTCCGCGGACTCTTCCAAAACCATTCTTAGATAACAGTTGAAAAGAAAAATATGAATCTACATTTTGTCTCGCTGAAGACATAAAACTTAGCGCTCTTGGAAGGCAACCCAACATGTAAATATTATAAAAAAAAATTTAATAAATTACTAACATGCAGGTTTGGGGGTTTTTGCCCTAATTGTTAATTTACCTACCCATATCAGGTAACTTCTCCTCTATCCTATTACTGCTTTAAATTTTCTTTAACATTAAGGACAATGTCAGATTTAGGTTTGGGGGTGTTTTTAAGCATTTAAAATAAATAAATAAAAAATTAATTTCTGTACAACACACAAGGTATATAAAATCTAAGAGCCCAATGACTAGTCGGAAGTAGTGCAAAGTAAGTTCTTTTTATTAAGTTCCTTTTAGTGAGTTGTAAGCTAATTAGTGCTTTGAATTTCACAACACATCTGACCTGCATTTCTAAAGTATAGGTTCAACATTGTGTTGAGAATATGGTAGCAACCTCGAATCCTGATGAATCATCTTTTTCTCATTCACATACAAAAAAAAAAAATGGTGGATTTAGTCAGGTACATCGAAAAGGGCTACCTATTGTCAAAGGTCAGCGGGCTTGTGATGAGGAACCCGAGCATAGGTCCGTAGGGGAGTCTTGATGCCCGACACCTCATGCCAACTGGTGTGAGAATTGTCAACTAATTGCTCGCTACATAGAGGAATCATCACAGGAGTAAAAGTGCACAATATATACATTATCATGTTTCTTAAAAAAAAAAACTGTATATTGATCTTAAGAAAGACAATCGTGTGAAAGTTGTTGTTTCAAAAATTCAAGTAAACTGGAATATTACAGATAAAGCCCATGAGGTATTAAAGTAAACATCCACAGCTCTCGAAATCCTGAAGATAAGATGATTTTGAATCAGCAAATAGGTCTTGTCCGACCAATTCTTGGAAACTACTAGCATTAGCGATATTTTGGAGATCCAAAATCTTAGCTTATGCATGGTCCAGACTTCACTAAGCACTCAAGTATAAATAAATCTTACAACTTCCTAACGGAAAACTTAATAACTTCAACTTAAATTGCATACTAACCTAGAATTTGGGCTACTTAGTAATTAAAACTTTGTGTGCTTTTGAAATTCTTATCAGTTATGTACTTGAAATTAGACTTTCATTTCATAAAATAAATTTTATTTTGGGATTGAAGTTTGTGGGTAACTTTACTGCAAACCCTCGCGAGACAACACTCATCCACTAGGGTAACCTAGGGGTTTAACGGCTTGTTGCACATGCTAAGTGTAATCGTGGTGTTCTACAAAAGTGAGTAGTTATTTTAGTTCATATATATATATAATAATAATTAATACTAAAAATAAAAATAAAACTTTTGCACTCTCATTTTATCATTTTCGCACTAAATTGCTAGAGACCAGCAATAAGCTAGTTGGGGGGTGTGATGAGAGCACAAAAGTGCAATCGTCATACCATCTTAATTAGTATTATAGCTAATTATTAATGATAAAATTAACTAATTAACGTTGTATTTGTGTTTGAGTGCAAGTAATCCAAGAGACCCAATAACATTGGGCTTGAGCTCAGCTCATCCCAGCGTGCCAGCCAGTAACAGCCCGTGCCGTGCCATGCCTCAGCGTATCAGCCCATTCCAAGCTTCACGCAATGAAGGTCCCAACCAAAGCCATGCAGTCCCCATGTCCAGCTCGTCTCCGTTCGTTCCGGCCGATTCAAGCAAACACATGTCCGAGCTCAAGTCAAGCCAGCATCTTCATGTGATGGAGCTCATCCCGCGTTCCAGCCGCAGCCAAATCCTTCCACGATCTGATTCCTCCCGCAGTGCATCACGGCCGTCCATCCTCCAAGTGATCCCGTAGCGTCCCAGCTCCAAGCCGTGATCGGAATCCCAGCAGCCATCGTCCAGATCCACCTCCTAACTGTCCAACCCGCATCTCCTCCGACCCAGCAATCTCCCAACACCCATCAAGCCGTGATTGGCTCCTCCCAACATCCGTAGCTCCAATCCGTCGATCCCACGGCACCCTCCAAGTGATCCCGCGGCCCCGAGTCCGTGATCAACGTCCCAGCTGCTCGTGAAGCTCCGTTGATCGCGTCTGCCTTCTTCTTCCATCCCGGAACTCCAGCACCCTAGCCATTCCGTGATCAGCGTCCCTCTTCCGTGATGCAACAGCGCACGATCCTCCCAGCTTCTTCCGCTCGACCCAACGCATTCACAGCAGCCTCCAACGCCCGATTGCAAGCCACTTCCTTCCGCGATCCATCCCAGCATCAGCGCCCCTGCATCGCGTCCCTTCCCAGATCAGCCATCCGTGAAGGAAGCCCCAGCGATTCCATGATCCAAGCAGCATCCCAGCCTCCACCGCATCCGCCCTCTCCTTCCTCCCATAATCCAGCCATCCACGTGCTTGCTGGGGATCTATATAAGGGAGCCATCGGCAAGGGGGGAGGGAGTGCTCCATTGGGGCCAAGAAATAGGGGAGGAGGAGAGGAGAGGCCATCGGCTGGGAGAGCTCTGTTCCAAAGAAAAAAGAGAGAGGAGGAGTTCGTGCTCTGTTTTCAAACAGAGCACGTTGTTTGTTCTTCTTTTTCTTTTTCTTTTTTTTAGTTTTATTTTAATTAAGAGTAATGTGTTATTTTTAGTTTTATTTTAATTAAGAGCAATGTGTTGTTTCTATTTTGAATTTTAATTGAGAGCAATGTGTTTTATTTTGGTGGAAGAGTTTTACTTTAAAGATTTTATTTATGCTGCAATTTTAATTTCTTTTATGCAATACATTAAATCTTCTTTTATGCAATTGATGTTCGCCTCAATCTTCTTATTTCATCCATTTTAATTTATGCCAAAGCTCTTCTTTGATTAATTAAAAATATAAATGTTCTTCGAATCTAAATACCTGCTTTTTGCTAATTTCAAATAAAAAAAATATTCTCTGGTAAACCAGAGAATCATTCAACATCCCCAACGTAATGTTTTTCTTTTATTATTCAAAAATCGGCTTTGAATCCGAGTGAACGTTTTAATTTTTATGCAACTCTAATCGCCTCCCTGTGGATCGACCTCTTACGACCACTATTCTTCGAGTAGAAAAGATAAGAGTATAATTAATTTAAACTTTGTTTGTCGATTCTAACAATAATCTGTTTAGCGTATTTTCAGGTAAATAGGAGATCGACAACAATGACCTCAACTCGAACTACGTCCTTCATGACTGGATTAAGTCGCCTTTGTGGTTCTCTAGAGATTTTTGCATCCTCTTCTAGATGGATCTTATGTTGGACTATAGAAGGACTAATCCCCTTGATATCAGCTATAGACCAACCGATAGCTTTCTGATTCTTTCGAAGGATACTTAACAACTTTTCTTCCTGTTCTTTAGTCAGATTTGATGCAATTATAACAGGTAAGGTCTTGTTGTCTCCAAGAAATGCATACTTCAAGTTCTCGGGAAGGTCTTTAAGTTCTAGCTGGAGAGGTTTGACATTGGATGGCACTAGCTGAGATTCCGAAATAGGCAATGATTCGAACTTGGTAGCCCATCTGCTAGTATCCATCACAGGAATAGAATCTAACAATGCGTTTACCTTCTGATTGGATTCACAATCTTGACCGAAATTAACCAAACATCTTTCTAATGGATCAGAATAACTCGACTCTTCAAAAGAACTGCTAATTATGTTCTCGATCATGTGAATTTCTTCCAAATCGTCCATCTCAGTTGACTGACTGCTACTATGAAAAATATTGAGTTGGACAGTCATATTCCCAAAGGCTAGAGTCATTATTCCATTTCGGCAACTGATCACAATATTTGAAGTGGCCAAAAATGGTCTACCTAGGATCACTGGGATGTGACTTTCTGAATTTTTTATTGGTTCAGTTTCAAGAACTACAAAATTCACAGGGTAGTAGAAGTCATTAACTTTTACAATCACATCCTTCATAATTTCTTTGGGGTACTTTACAGTCCTTAAAAGTGAATCCTAAGTTCTTCGGTATTAAACATGCTGAATTTTTTTAAAAAAAAATCATGGCTGAACCTGATCGGGTTGCCTACGTACCCCTTCATAAGGAGGATCAAGCCATACGTAGTTCTTTTTAAGTTTTAAAACGTAGCGGAAAAACCGAATCAAACAATTCAATTCATACATGCTTACAAGATCAAATCTAGAAATCAGCACCTTAAGAATACATAGGATTATGCCAGAATCGTTTAAACAATTATGCTAAAACTTTCATGTATGATTAACTATCAGATCTGAAAAGTAAACACTCTATTTCGATTAATCTCCGAATATCCATTGAATGGATTCTGAAGATAACTCCGTGAGGAGCCCCAAAGGAGGGTAAAACCTCGGGGAATCAGACCTAGACCCAGACTCCAAAATAAAATATTGATGTGGGATTAATACCTTTTATGATAGAAGAAACTTGTGGATCTGATCCTTGACACTCTATTCCGATTAATCTCCGAATATCCATCGAATGGATTCTGAAGATAACTCCATGAGAAGCCCCAAAAGAGGATAAAACCTCGAAAAATCAGACCTAGACCCAGACTCCAAAATAAAATATTGATGTGGGATTAATACCTTTTATGATAGAAGAAACTTGTGGATCTGATCCTTGACTTCGCAGCCATGCACTCGAATGGCCTCTATGAGAAGTACACGCAAAGCCCTAGGTAGATCGTCTTCCGCGGGAGTGCTAGCTCGCGCAGGAACGTTGCAATGGCTGAAGCTGTCTCCTTCTAAACACTCAATCTTTGATTGTTCTTCAAGGATATGGAGGATGGATGTGAGAAAGAAGGATAAGAAGGGATGGAGGCCCTCAGGGAATTTTTTCAGAATTTTTTGAAACCTCTAAATATTGTATATTTTGAACCCAAGGCATGGGGGTCTTTTATAGCCAAAAGACCACCCCACGCCTCACACCTAATTTAGCCAACTAATTTAGCTGATAAAATCCTCAAAAAATTCTAATCTCATAGGAGCTACACTCGAACGACATTATCAAGACGGGCTCCAATTTGCACTATTCAACACATCACCATCACATCAAAAGGCACAGAATAAAGTCTTTAGCTGGCTCCCTGCGCTATTTCCCCTAGCTATCTTGGGAATCAAAGCTTTCAACAGGAAGCATCTCCCTTAGCTTCTTTCCCTTGAGCGTAGCCACATAGCATCTTCAGGCGATTGCTTGGTCACCTCGAGCCTCACCTACGCCGCTTCTGGTCGGAAACTTCATCAGCATGTGATAGGTGGAGACCATAGCATGCAAGGCATATAAGCTTGGCCATCCCAAAACGACATTGTAGGCTGATGGGACCTTAACGACTAGAAAATCCATCATGACCATGGTTTCCTGTGGGGCTTGTCCCACTGTGATAGGGAGAGTGATGACCCCTTTCATGGGAACTAGGTCTCCAAAAAAGCTGATCAGTGGGGAGGTGATCCTCCAAAGCTTGTCAACTGGCAAATTCATTTTAGAGAAGGCCTCGTAAAACAAGATGTTCGCCGAGCTTCCATTATCTATTAGAATTTTCTTACATCATAATTTGCAATAGTAAGGAAAATTATAATGGCATCGTCGTGGGGGGTTTGTACCCCTGCACCATCAACGTTCGAGAAGGAAATGACTTTCTCTATTCTCGATCTCTTCATTGATGATTTTCCTATATAAGCAGCTCGTGCATAGGCTCTTCGAGCAGACAAACTAGCTCTGCCAGCGACTATTCCACTAGCTATGGTGCTAATGACTCCAGTCGTTAGTTGGTTATCGGGCTTTGCCTCGGAAGAGGGTCACTTCTGACTAGGTTCGGCTCGGCCCCAAGGGTTTTGAACATAGGTGCCGAGGTAGCCTCATTAAATTAAGGCCTCGATCTCATTTTTCAATTGGAAGCAATCCTTGGTGTTATACCCATGGTGCAGTGGAACTAGTAGTATTGCATCATGTCCTTAGGAGCCATAGACTTTATCTTCCACGGCCACTTCACAGAGTTGCGGTCATAGATTTCCGTGAGAATCTGTAGGTGCAGAGTGTTCAAAGGTGTATATCTCCCAAATCTCTAATCAAGGCTTCTCAATCGGTGGGGGGCTTCTTCATACCCTTTGAATTTCTTAGCGATGGGTGTCAAGTCACCCCAGGCCTGCTTATTGTTTTTCTTTTGGTTGGGTCTGCCCCAAGTTAACTCTCATCATGTCGTTATGGCCTCCTCGGCATTGATGTACTTATTCGCTCGAGCCAATAGCTTGGCGTCGTCCCTCGAAAACTTTTTTTCTAAATAAAAAAGGAATCAAAAAGTCCTCAGTTTGCTCCTCATGGCAGACATTGCAATCGAATGATTTAGATCGCATACTTCTAGGGTGGCCGCATTATAGCGGCTAACATCGTCTCGTAAGGACTTGTCATTTCATTATTTGATGGTGAAAATGATGTCTGAACTCCTTTCTAGCCTCTTGCTGCTCATGAAGTGGGCAGCTGATAAGTGCTAAATAATACATAAATTAACCTCTTTTCCATAGCACTTATCATTATTTTAATATACATATTTTGTAACTTTAACCATAAAAGATGTGTTACCTTCACCATTGCATTTTAATAAATTATTAGAGATAATTCGAGTTAGATTAATATTTTGTCATATCGGTCGAGTCCAATGTGTGCAGGTCAAGTTGGGATGATGTTTGAACCCAAACCACAGGCACCTCCTGCATCAAAGGATCAAGCTTCCATCCTAGCGGTCCAACTTCTAGATCATGTCCACAGCCCCTGTTCCATGTGCATGGATCTTATCCTAGCTCCCCTGCATCCACAACAACTAGATTTCCAAGCTTACCAACCACCAGCCAAATCCAAACTCCCCTCATCCATGGATTCATCCCAGCGTCCGAGTTTGACCCCAGTCGTCCCATATGAATCTCCCAACATCCCAGCTTCTCCCGCGTGGTAAAATGGCATCAAATTGTCTTCCATATTAGATCACCTGCCGGATTTTTCCAGCATCCAAGCCAATCTCGTCCGCTTCCTCCGCTTGTTCCATGCTTCGGTCTGTCCACGTTTGATCCCAACCACATCCACTCGCATTCAGCCACGTTCGTTTCTTCCTCAACTTCCCTTAATCCGCATGAATCCAGCCGTCCACAACCACTCCTCAAATCTCATTCGTAATCCATTCTTATCCCAGCATTTCCAGCCAATTCCCAAGCTCTTCAGCATCATCTTTAGCGCCTCAAACATCCTGAATCAAGTCCGAATTAGCCTTGATCCTCCTAGATTCTCTAATCCGGATCAGCTCCATCCTTCCACGTCATTCCTCCCTTCCGCATTCAACGTAAACAGCTCCCAGCTCACCTCCTCTTCATCCCGTTTACGTGCATGCCACAACCAAAGCAACTTCCTTCTGTTACGGATCTTCTCCCAACCATCTCTCAACCAGCCGAGATCCTCACAATCTTCTTCCAGATTCCTCCCAGCATTTTCGGGTATTCCGTGATCCAACTCCATCCGCATTGAAGTCCCACGTCCATCCTCTTCTTCCACTAGTTTCCAGCTTTCTGTGACACAATCCACATCTTCCCCTGCTTCAGCCGCGGATCGGATCAAGCGGCATTTCCATGTGCATCCCGAGCTTCACGGATCGGTGGATGAGTTCCCCTTCTTTCGGATCATCTCCCAGCCTATCGATGGATGAGCTCATGCATCATCTTCCCTGCTCCACGTCCGCAGCATTCCTCCCGTTCGGATTGACTCCATCGTCCACGTCCTTCCCAGCCTTCCCCTGCTTTGGAATAGAGACGAGATCCCCTCAACGTCCACGTCTCCTCCGCGTTGAAGCAGCGTCGGTTTCTTCCGGATCACTTCCTCCGGTTTCTTCTGGATCACTTCCTCCCAGCGAATCCAGCACCTCCCACCGATTCAGTACCTTCCAAGATCTCGCCTTCCAGCCATTCGCAAGACGTCCGTGATCCACCTTCTATTTCTGTTCCCATCCGCAAAGCCATCCTAACGTCGAAGATGACCAGGCGTTCCAGAATCAGGCTTTTCCCTATATGGATTAACTTCATCTAGCCATCTATCTTCAGCAGATCAACTTTGCAGGAAGTTGGATTTGAATTTTGAATGAAACCGTGAGGGAGAATGGGCTATAAAAAGGCCATCAACCTTTGGCGTAAGGGGTATGGAATGAAGTGATTAGCCAGAGATCCCTCTGTCATCACGCCATCTTCTTCTTCTCCTCTCTCATGCCACCTCCTCCCTCGGAAGAAGTCAGTCATGCCGTCTTCATCCCGCTGCACTGCTATCGTCCACTTCTACATGGAGGGTTGATCTCTTCACTAGGGATGGATGAAGCCCTGACAAGCAACAACGGTTCTTGTATTTTTTATTTCTGTTTTTGGAATTGTATGAACTTCTTTGATCTTAATAAATATTCTTTTTTATCTCATATTTAAATTCTGTGATTTTAAATATGATGTTTAGACAACTGTTCTTCATGATCACTAAGTAATTATAAGATAGTCCATGCTTAAGGAAGATATAGTGTGCTACCATCTTAGATTAGGGTAGACATTTCAAGCCAACTGAAGATGGATTATTCTCAAATTGCTTTTGTGAATTTCTATTTGAATGCTTATTAGGCTTGTAGCCAATTTGCATTTTAATCCAAGAACAAATTAAAATATAATTAAAATTCTTGTTGCTATGTTAGTGGTGAATTTCTTGCCCTAGGCTCTTCTACTTATATCATTTTTGATTGCAGTCCTTATTAAATTGCTTAGTTTAATATTCCTCACAAACTCTCCTTTTCAAATATTTTTAAGAAAACAACTGTATCCCAATCCCTGTGGATCGATACCCGCAATTACTATCCTGCAAATACGTGCTATTGCGTGGTCTTTAAAGTTGACTATCAGCAGCAAACATCCAGCCGAGCTGCTTGAATCAATGGATTAAGCCCGGCTATAGCCGGTGTACCACAACCAAGCTATTTTCCGAAGGATAGCTGGAAAAGCTCTGTATAGCACTGCATCAGAGGCATCTTGGAGCATCATGAGAGCTTTGAAGCTCTCTAAGTGATCTAGGGAGTTCGAAGTGTCATCATACGTCTCTAGCTATGGCATCTTAAAATGAGGAGAACAGGCTCCCCCATTATCTTCATCGAGAATGGAGGTTTAGTGGTGAATTCCACATCTCGGTCTTAATTAGCCTGATGCTGCCACAGGTCTTCGAGGCGCTGGCGCATCTCCTCGAGCTTATGGTCGAGATTGGCCTCTCTCCTGGAAGCCCCATCAAGTCGGTGAGAGGAGGAATGGCTAGAGTCCTCCTGCACATGATTTCGTGGCTAGTTGAAGGGGCTGCGTGGAGCCTTGTCAGAGTTGTAATGGCGAGAAGGCTGGTCGGGAGGCATGTGCCCCCACTTCGAGGTGGGAAAAGTCGACTCGAGCATTCCAGGTCCTCTCGGTGATCCTATTTGTCGACCTCTTGCTCTGTGGCCACTGGGAAGCGGCTGATTGCTGCATGTGTTGGATCATAGTAGTCAATGCTTGGATCTGTTGAAGTGGTTGAAATTGTTCAGAGGTCACCATCGGAACCGTCTATGGCTCTGGCGGGAGTGGAGCTCTCCGAGGGCTTTGTAAAGAGCTGCCAGATTCCTCCAACATGTTCGATTGGGGATTAGAAGGTGTTGGTTGTGCCCTTTGAGACTTCATAGTGAGGGAGAGACGAAACCTCCAAGGGTGGTCGGCCCTTCCTCTAGCGCCAATATGATGCCGCTGAGAACTGATTGGCCTTAAGTACCGTGATGAGAAGCGCGATGACATTAAGCTTGGCAGTCGACTGCTCTGGTCAGAACTGGAGGAGGCGAGCAGCGCTCGATTGCTATAGTCAAGATCCTTATTAAATGGTAGCCCTCTGACCTGAAACAGCATAGAGCAAAAAAAGTCCTCTCGTCGAAACATATTCGGTGGGGGACCGTCTGATGCCTAAGTCACTATTGTAATTAGAAAATAGAAGCAGGTTGTCTCATCTGTTAGGGCATTCTTCTTTCCTACCCCCTCTACCCCTTATTTTTGTGTATTTTTTGATGGAGGAGCCCTACTATCACCATAGAATTAAAGCATGTCGGTTGACCAGAAGTGATTGACTTCAGTAGGGCTCGGACATCGGGCGTGGATGCTTTGCACGTGAATGACATGCTGCCTGTCACATCAGTAGGATCTCGATGATTACTAGGTCTTTCAATTAGGATGCGGCCAACTATGGGGAGCTCCTGATATGCAAACTTGGGAGTATGGTGCTTGGGCCTGTGCAATTGCTGCTCCCAATCCACCATGTATTGGCGTCGTAGCATGTTTTAATTGGTTGGACTTTCTGGCGAGCTATAGCCGGTTTGGAGGCATATCAAATTGAAAAAGAGGAGGTAAAAAAACTTCTTGTTTGTGCACTGATAAGTGTTAAATAATAAATAAGTTTACCTATTTTATATAGCACATATTATTGTTTTTATGCACATATTTTAAAGTTAAACATAAGAAAATATGTTTCCCTTCATCATTGTATTTTAATAAATTATTAGGTAATTCGAGTTTGGTTTAATTATTTTGGTCGAGTCTAATGTATGCAGGTCGGGTCGAACCCATCATTTGTTTGGCTCATAACCATGAAGACTGATCACACTAGAGCACACGTGGCAGCTATCCCGAGTGACACATGCCTATATGCCAAAGTACATGGGATTTCAAAAGGAGGATCATGAACACTTGGATGGCAGGATTACTTTGCAAATAAATTATCCATCTAATCCTTCCACGTATTAGAGTTTCCTCAAGTTTCAGGCACCCATTCGCATCTCAGTCATGTGCGTGTCCTAGCAAGAACCAAGCCGTCCCCGTATCCAATTTCCTCCCAACCGAACTAGCTTTTCATCACCCACAGACTCCCCAGCTTCAGCCGTTCATCCCTATCCCATGCACTCAATCCTTTCCGCCAAACAAGCATTCAACATCTTCATCTCCCATGGATAAGAATCCAAGATCATCCCCTGTTCCACGTCCTTCCCTCCCATGTCCAAAGAACAAGAACAGATTCCTTCTTCCGAATTTCTCCGCATTCATCCTCGTCCTTCCCTTCCGCATCCAAAGCTTCCACGTCATCCTTTCCTCCCCTGTTTTAGATTCAAAATAGAGCTAATCTCCCATGGATCAACATCTTCTAACCGTTTCATCTTCCCACGCATCCAGCTCAGCCGCATCTCAACCGGATCAACCCCATCCGGATTTGCTCCCAGCACATCTTTCCTTCTCCGAATATCCCACCTCACGAATCATTTCTTCTTCCCATGACTTCCGAATCCCCTACATCCCAGTTAATCTTCCCATCGTATCTTCCTCCCAGCATCCTTATCTTCTCCACATCCCAACATCCTTCCGGACTAATCCCAGCAAACTTCCCAAGCTTATCCCCTGTTTCGGAACCAACTCTCATCCCGCTTGTGATTCCCTGCATCCCAAAACAGAATCCCATGATCCACGGGATGAACCCAAATCCAATTCTTCCGGCATCTCCTCTCAGCCGAGAACACCACCCCCCTGATCCCAGCCGTTAACGAAGTCCCAAGTTACCCATCCCGTGTCCGTAGATTAAGCATCCCAGCCTCAAAACAGAGTTCATCCTTATCCCACGGATCTCCCAGCTTAATCCTAGCCAAATCCAACCTACCCTCCCATGTCGTCCGTATCATCCCAGATTTCCTCCAAGCTTCCAAGCCTTCTTCGCATTCAACCATTCCGTCTCATCCTCCCGTTCGGAACGAAGTCCCAGATTTCACGGCGTCCAAACAAGCTTCCTCTGTTTCGAAACCGAAGTATCAAGGTCCCATTCTTTCCGTGATCCACCTTCATCTCAATCCTCCTCTTCCGGCTTGATTCCAAAGATCCCCTTATCCACGATTCATCCCAATGTCCCAGCTCCTTCCGCGACCATGCATCTCAGCGTGATCCTCATCCAGATGCCAACTGCAAGTATCCAAAGAACAGAGCATCAGCTTATCCACGAGATAACCTGAATCCCAGCTATTCAACGAATACATCTCGGCATTCCGGATTGACACCAGCCAACCACGAGGGATCTCCCGTATCCATGAATAGAGCCCTCCACGTTGAAGCCCTTCCAGATTCCTCTCAGCCCCTTGATTTGAAGTTATCCGCTGGTAGAAGACTTGGATAAAGCCATGAGGAAGAGTGGGCTCTAAAAGGCTATCTACCACTGCATGGAGAGGCATCGAAGGATCAGCCAGGGCCTTCTTTCATTAGCGTTACGCCATCTTCTCCTCTCTCATGCCACCTTCTCCCATGGAAGAAAGGGATTAGCCAGAGCTCCCTCTGTCATCATGCCAGCCTTCTCATCCAATCTCTTCTCAGGAGTTCCCACCGAAGTAAAAATGCAAGGAGAAGACAGAGAAAAGAAGGAGATAGCCATGATGGGTGCCCGCTGCTGTGCTTCTGCTGCCGCCCACCACTGCATGAAAGCCTAAGCTCTGCACTAGGGCTGGATGCAGCCCTAACAAAGAGCCAAGGGTTTTATATTTTAATTTCCTATTTCTGGAGTTGTATAAACTTTATTTTGCTCCTAATGAATATTTTATTTCATCTCATATTTAATTTATGTGATTTTAAGTATGAAGTTTATACAACTGTTCTTCATGATCATTGAAGTAAAAATAAGATAGTTCATGCTTAAGGAAGATGCGATGTGCTACCACCTTAGATTAGGGTAGACATTTCATGCTAACTAAAGATGGATTATGCCTAAATTACTTTTGTGAAATTCTATTCAAATGCTTATTAGGCTTGTAGCCAATTTGCATAATAATCCAAGAATAAATTAAAATACAATTAATCCTTATTTCGATGTTAGTGGTGAATTCCTTGCCCTAGGTTTCCTCCAACTGATATCATTATCAATTGCATTTTTATTAAATTTGTTAGTTTAACTTTCTTCACAAACTTTTCTTTTTAAATATTTTTAAGAAAACAACTGTATCCCAATCCCTGTGGATCGATACTTGTAATCACTATCCTACCAGATATGTGCTATTGCGTGGTCTTTAAAGTTGACTATCAATTTTTGGCACCATTGCCGGGGATTGTTAGTATAGTTGTTTTTCTTTTCATATATATATATAAAAAAAAACTTTCAAATATATATATATCTAAAATAAAATAAAAATATTTTTTATTTTTGTTACTTTAATTATCCTCTTTCTTCTTTCTTATAATTCTTGATTTTTATTTTGGTATTATTTGATCAGGAATCGAAGAGAAAATCTGGGGCGATCAAAAAGGGAACTATTGGAAAAGGAATGCTGTAAAGGTTTGATTTAAAAATTGCTGGGAAAATTCTTCTTGGTAACATCTGAACCTTTCCTATTTAAATTGATTCCCAACTAGCCTGAAATTTTATGGTGATTGTTTGATTTTAATTTCAGCAAAAGTGTGAATGCATACTTGATACACATACACCAATTAATCTGCACATAGTTAGGGCAATCACCCCAACAAGATAAGAACTGGATTTCATCACCAGATTCTTGCCCAAATTAGGCGAATCAATTCTCACGTAGTTACCACTTTAATTAAAATCAATTAGACATTGGCCCCTAGGGACATTCGAGCTCAATAGGACGAAGATCACCGAAAGTTGCACCAATTTCGCTATGTGGCTTAGTTGATGCCTAGGCAAGCTTTGTCCCAAGGGAGACAGTTCATCTGTTCGAGGCAAGTAGTTTTTAAGTGGGACCTTTGCAACACATCGTGACCCCCCACTTACCTGGGAGCTTACCTGGTCAACTCAGTTCATTAGACTGGATTGGAGGCTTAGGTGCCCTTTTCAAACCAGTTAGGAGCTGTCTAGTGATTTTAGGGCAAACACAAGGACTTGATGTGTTTTTCTTTTAGTGCATGCTTGACTGTACTTGACTGACCAGAAAGGTATTGGTGTATGCTAGGGTGTCGTTCCAGATCTCCTGAATTAGTACCTTTTGATTCTAAAATAGAGCGTTCTATTAGGGCCCTTCGAGCCGAAATCCGTACCTATAGAACTATAGGATCTGCTCCACCTGTCGAGATGGCTGAAGAACAACCCAAACTGTTAAAGGAGTACTTCACTCCTTCCATTTATACCTCTCCATCTTGTATTCGACTACCTGATACCACTGCTGCTGCACAATTTGAAATTAAGTCTAGTGTCATCCAAATGCTTCCCTCTTTTTATGGACTCAACAATGAAGACCCATACAAACATATAGATGAGTTCCTTGAGATCTGCACTACTGTCAAAATTCAGAACTTCACTGATGATGCTCTGAAACTTAGGCTGTTTCCTTTTTCCCTTAAGGATAGAGCTAAACAATGGCTCCATTCATTAGAAGCCAATTCTATTCTCTCTTAGGCTCAAATGCAACATAAATTTCTAAAGAAATATTTTTCCATAGGAAGAACAAACCAATTTAGGCGTGCTATCACGAGCTTCTCCCAATCTAATGGAAAATAATTTCATGAAACTTGGAAAAAATTTAGAGATTTACTCCGAAAATGCCCGCATCATCAAATACCTAAATGGTAATTAGTGCAATGCTTTTATGACGGATTGTCTGAACGAAACCGTCAAATGGTTGATGCTTCTTGTGGGGGAACTTTCATGCTTAAGAGTGAGCATAAGGCATGGCAGATGTTTGAAAACCTTAATGAAAATTTTCTCCACCATGCCTTCTCCGCTCGTCAAGCATCCCCAAATTCTCAAAGAAAAGGGACCATATATGAAGTTAGCCAGTCCATAGGTCTATCCGACAAAGTAGATGCACTGTCCCGCAAATTGGACCAACTAATGTCTAGAGAATAGCTTCCAAACTTTTCCCAAGCACAAGTTTGTGCTCTCTGTTCTAGTCCGTCTCATACTATTTTTGACTGCCCTTCGGCAGCACAATTCCCTAAATTTGTGCAAGAACTCGTAAATGCTGCCCAAACACAATCCCGATCCGGTAATGATCCATATTCTACCACTTACAATCCGGGATGGCGCAACCATCCGAATTTCTCTTGGAAACAGCAGACTCCCAATACTTCCCAACCTTATTTCCAAAACTTTCAACCATTCTAGAATGATAATCCCTACCATCCTTCGACTCAATTTCAACACACTCCTCCTCCACCCCATAGAAACACAGCCTTTGAGGAGAAAGTATTGACCGCCCTTCAAGGTTTGGAAATCATTACACAATTGGTGCACTCTCACACGCAATCTATCACCAAGCTAGAATCCCAAATGGGGCAGCTAGCTAATGCACTGAATAAGTGAGAGGAAGGAAAGCTTCCAAGCCAACCAGTGAGTAATCCTAGGGGACAATACATGGCTCAAGAAAATCAACTAAATACAATTCATCATGAACAAGCCAATGCTTTGACTATCCTAAGGAGTGGACGTGTAGTAGACAATAAGATTGGGGAGGATAACTATAAGGAAGGTGAAGAAAAGGATAGAAATATGTCAAATGAAAATCTAAAACCTTCTTCTTCTTCTTCAGCTAGTCCACCTTCTACCAAAACTCACATTCCAAAGGCTCCATTTTCTGAAGCTCTTAATTCACGCTCTTCCTTTGGCAAAAAGGGAACTTCACTAGAGGAGATGATGGAGGTTTTCAAATAAGTCAAAATCAACCTCCCGCTTCTTGATGCTATTAGACAAGTTCCCTCCTATGCCAAATTTCTCAAAGATCTTTGTACCCAAAAGCGAAAATCTAGGACACATGTGCCTAAAAAGGTCTTCCTAACTGAGCAAGTAAGTTCTATTCTCCAACACAACACCCCTCTGAAATTCAAAGATCCTGGTGCTCCCACCATCTCCTGTGTCTTAGGATATAATTTCATTGATCGAGCAGTCTTAGATCTAGGGGCAAGTGTCAACCTTTTATCTTACTCAGTTTATGAGAAACTTGGGTTAGGTGAGTTAAAACCAACCTCGGTATCCCTTCAATTGGCTGATTGATCTGTAAAAATACCACGTGGGATAATTGAAGATGTTCTTGTCAAGGTAGACAAATTCTATTTTTCAGTAGATTTTATCGTCCTTGATATGGAACATGAGCCTAATCCTAAGAAACAAATCCCCGTGATCCTTGGGCGCCCCTTTTTAGCTACAGCCAATGCGAGTATAAATTGTAGAACTGGGGTGATGAATATATCCTTTGGGAATATGAAGGTCAAGTTAAATATATTCCGTGCCTTTGATCAACCCGCGAGGAAAGTTGAGTGCTTCCTAATAGACAAATGGACGATCTTGTAGAAGAAACCCTTTCCTATATTTTAGAAGATGACCCTCTGAAAACATACTTGGCCCATTTTGACTTTGATATAGACAAGGCCATAGAAGCAGTCAACTCCTTACCTGACAATCAGTTTCCCACAAATTTTCTTCCTTCGAGAACTCTGCATGAACCCGGCATGATATAATTAAGGATGCGCTGCGTCTGGCTGAAGACGTTAAACTTAACGCTTGTTAGGAGGCAACCCAATTCTCGTAGGTTATTTTTGCATATTTTTTTGTCGTATTTTTTTGTTATTTTCTTAACAGAATCCCTCATATTACTGATGCAACTATGGTAAAATGCTTCTATCCTCCATATGCATCATATTTTCGTCCAAAATAAAAATAATAAAAAACAATAAAAAAATAATAATAATATAATATTATTAAAAAAATAATAAAAAATAAAAAAATAAAAAAATATTAAGGACAACGTTTGGTCTAGGTTGGGGGGTATAGGATTTGAATTTGAAGAAAGTTTTCGTATTTTTAAATAAGTTTTATCTCAAAAAAAAACTTAATTTCTATGCTTTAGTGCTGAAATGATTATCACACAAAGTATATAAAATCTAACAAGCTCAATGATTAGTCAGAAGTAAGACAACTTGAGTTCTTTTCATTAAAAGTTCTTTTAGTGAGTTGCAAGATAATTTTTACTTTGGAATTTCACAACACACATGGCCTGCACTTCTAAGGGTTAGGTTCAACATGATGTTGTTAAGTCTGGTAGCAACCTTGAGTCCTGATGAATCATACCTATCTAATTTACTATCAAAAAAAAAAGAGGTGAATTTAGTTAGGTACATCGAAAAGGGCTACCTATTGTCAAAGGTCAGCGGGCTTGTAATGATGAACCCGAGCATAGGTTCGTAGGGGAGTCTTGATGCCCAACACCTTATGCCATTTGGTGTGGGAGTTATTGACTGAATACTCGCTACACGGAGGAATCATTACAAGAGTAAAAGTGCATAATTTATTTATAAATACAAAATAAATAAATAAATAAATAAAGAAAAAAAAGTAAGAAGGAGAAAATAATATTGACCTTGGAAAAGACGATAGTGTGAAAGCCGTCGTTGTAAAAATTCGAGTAAACTGGAATATTACAAATAAAACCCATGAGGTATTAAAGTAAACATCCACAACTCTCGAAATCCTGCAAGATAGGATGATTTTGAATCAGTGATTAGGTCTTATTGACCAATGCTTGGAAACTACTAGCTTTAGCAGTATTTTGGAGGATCTAAAGTCTTAGCTTGTGTATGGTCCAGATTTCACCAAGCACCCAAGTATAAAAAGTCTTACAACTTTCTAACGGAAACTTAATGACCTCAACTTAAATTGCATTTTGACCTAGGCTTTAGGCTGACTTAGTAATTAAAACTTTGTGTGCTTTTGAAATTCTTGGCACTTATGCATTTGAAATTAGATTTTATAAAACAATAAACTCTTTGGGTAGAGACAACAGTTTGTGGGTATCTGAGCCGGAAATCCTCACGAGACAAAACTCGTCCACTAGGGCCACCTAGGGGTTTAAAGCCTTATTGCATACGGTAAATGCAATCGCGATTCCTGCAAAAGTGAGTTAGTTTTTATTTTGCTTGATGACTAGCAAAATGTAGGTTGGGGGGTGTGATAAGTGTTAAATAATAAATAAATTTACCTATTTTACATAGCACATATTATTGTGTTTATGCACATATTTTAAAGTTAAACATAAGAAAATATGTTTCCCTTCATCATTGTATTTTAATAAATTATTAGGTAATTCGAGTTTGTTTTAATTATTTTGGTCGAGTCTAATGTATGCAGGTTGGGTCGAACCCATCATTTGTCTGGCTCATAACCATGAAGACTGATCACACTAGAGCACACGTGGCAGCTATCCCGAGTGACACATGCCTATATGCCAAAGTACATGAGATTTCAAAAGGAGGATCATGAACACTTGGATAGCAGGATTACTTTGTAAATAAATTATCCATTTAATCCTTCCACGTATTAGAGTTCCCTCAAGTTTCAGGCACCCATTCACATCTCAGTCATGTGCGTGTCCTAGCCAGAACCAAGCCGTCCCCGTATCCAATTTCCTCCCAACCGAACTAGCTTTTCATCACCCACAGACTCCCCAGCTTCAGCCGTTCATCCCTATCCCATGCACTCAACCCTTTCCGCAAAACAAGCATTCAACATCTTCATCTCCCATGGATAAGAATCCAAGATCATCCCCTGTTCCACGTCCTTCCCTCCCATGTCCAAAGAACAAGAACGGATTCCTTCTTCCGGATTTTTCCGCGTTCATCCTCGTCCTTCCCTTCCGCATCCAAAGCTTCCACGTCATCCTTTCCTCCCCTGTTTTAGATTCCCTGCATCCCAAAACAGAATCCCATGATCCACGGGATGAACCCAAATCCAATTCTTCCGGCATCTCCTCTCAGCCAAGAACACCACCCCCCTGATCCCTGCTGTTAACGAAGTCCCAAGCTACCCATCCCGTGTCCGTAGATTAAGCATCCCAGCCTCAAAACAGAGTTCATCCTTATCCCACGGATCTCCCAGCTTAATCCCAGCCAAATCCAACCTACCCTCCCATGTCATCCGTATCATCCCAGATTTCCTCCAAGCTTCCAAGCCTTCTTCGCATTCAACCATTCCGTCTCATCCTCCCGTTCGGAACGAAGTCCCAGATTTCACGGCGTCCAAACAAGCTTCCTCTATTGCGAAACCGAAGTATCAAGGTCCCATTCTTTCCATGATCCACCTTCATCTTAATCCTCCTCTTCCGACTTGATTCCAAAGATCCCCTTATCCACGATTCATCCCAACGTCCCAGCTCCTTCCGCGACCGTGCATCTCAGCGTGATCCTCATCCAGATGCCAACTGCAAGTATCCAAAGAACAGAGCATCAGCTTATCCACGAGATAACCCGAATCCCAGTTATTCAACGAATACATCTCGGCATTCCGGATTGACGCCAGCCAACCACGAGGGATCTCCCGTATCCACGAATAGAGCCCTCCACGTTGAAGCCCTTCCAGATTCCTCTCAGCCCCTTGATTTGATGTTATCCACTGGTAGAAGACTTGGATAAAGCCATGAGAAACAGTGGGCTATAAAGAGCTATCTGCCACTGCATGGAGAGGCATCGAAGGATCAGCCAGGGCCTTCTTTCATTAGCGTAACGCCATCTTCTCCTCTCTCACGCCACCTTCTCCCATGGAAGAAAGGGATTAGCCAAAGCTCCCTCTGTCATCATGCCAGCCTTCTCATCCAATCTCTTCTCAGGAGTTCCCACCGAAGTAAAAATGCAAGGAGAAGACAGAGAAAAGAAGGAGATAACCGTGATGGGTGCCCGCTGCTGTGCTTCTGCTGCCGTCCACCACTGCATGAAAGCCTAAGCTCTGCACTAGGGCTGGATGCAGCCCTAACAAAGGGCCAAGGATTTTATATTTTAATTTCCTATTCCTGGAGTTGTATAAACTTTATGTTGCTCTTAATGAATATTTTATTTCATCTCATATTTAATTTCTGTGATTTTAAGTATGAAGTTTATACAACTGTTCTTCATGATCATTGAAGTAAAAATAAGATAGTTCATGCTTAAGGAAGATGCGATGTGCTGCCACCTTAGATTAGGGTAGACATTTCATGCTAACTAAAGATGGATTATGCCTAAATTACTTTTGTGAAATTCTATTCAAATGCTTATTAGGCTTGTAGCTAATTTGCATAATAATCCAAGAATAAATTAAAATACAATTAATCCTTGTTCCGATGTTAGTGGTGAATTCCTTGCCCTAGGTTTCCTCCAACTGATATCATTATCAATTGCATTTTTATTAAATTTGTTAGTTTAACTTTCTTCACAAACTTTCCTTTTTAAATATTTTTAAGAAAACAACTGTACCCCAATCTCTGTCGATCGATACCTGTAATCACTATCCTACCAGATACGTGCTATTGCATGGTCTTTAAAGTTGACTATCATGCACGCAACCGTCTCACATATAAAATCCTCTTCCCATCCGCAGATGCCCTAGTCCATGAGGTCATCTTCTCGCACCCGCCTCCTCCTCCCCTGCTTGAGGAAGGACATCCGGTCGCCCAGCTTGTTGGATTCCTCCACCGCTTGACACCCACCCGGACTAGCACCATGGAACACCGAGAACCTCAAAGCTCTAGCTCCTCGTGAGTTTCTCTTTGCCGCTCTTAAATGATTTTTAATGATTTCTTTGCCAGATTTGACCAGATCAGTCGAAGAAGAGGAAGAATTTCTTCACTATAATTCTTCACTATAATGTTGAAAAGAATTTCTTTTTTTAGTGTGCCTGAGAAATTTGTTTGGGAGAGAATTTCTTCATTATAATGGTAATTTGCAGTTGTATATTGCATCAAAAGTGCCGAACATATGGTGAAAACTAATGAACTATTCGAGAAGAAAAACAAAGATGAAGGCATTTCAAAATACTTGCTGGGTTTCAGATTCATATACATCATGCAATGAATGAATACAACGCTTATTTATTGGTTAGGGGATTAACGCTTATTTGCACTTGTCGGACACCCCACAAATAGGAAAAAAGGCATCAACTGGAATAAAGGGACTTTGGTGTCCATGTAGCATTTACTAGAATAATTTTTCTAGAATTTGGTTACAAAGTACAATAGGTACCACACAACAGCGATCCCGTGCCACGGAGGGAAACACAACAACATTGGTCCAGACTTGGACCCATCATAAAATTTGGTACAAGGTCAATTTCCCTTTAATCTTCTTCTTAGCTGCTCTTCGTTTTGAAGCGGCGAGTTCAAATACAAATCTTGAGCCCTTCTCTCTCCTCTTGCTCAAACCGTAGCCCTTAGTTGAGGAAGAGAAATCTGGAATGTTCGGTGAGTTCTTTCTCTGAATTTTGATCCTTTCCTCTTCGATCCTTTTGTGTTTGTTGATTCCATATAATTCAGTTGTCAGAGATCTCGATTCCCCTTCTTGAAATTTCTAGGGTTTCATGGAGATTTTTGCATTGTTTTACTGGATCAAGGAAACGATGAACTAGGGTGGGAAGGATTAGCTACCATTACTTTATAAAAGCTAGATGTGTGCTGTGTGTGTGAAAGAGAGAGACATATCATTACTTTATATTCAGTCAACCAATAAAACTGCCAGTAAAATATGGATTACTTTCCAGAAAACTGTCAAGCGAAACGGTGAACTACTAGATGAAATTTTAGCATCATAGTTTTACATACTAAAGTAAATATATTTTAGAAACTTCCTACAATAGAATGACCATAGTCATTTCACAATTGACACCCTACTTTTATACCCTTTTTCATCCCTCCAAGGCTTGCTTCGCATCTTCTGCTCCTATTCAGAGTTTGAAACTAGGCCCAAGCTTGGATAAACATAAGAGAGAACTTGGCATCGAAGTTTAGCTGAGGCACTCATATGCATGGAAAATCAAGACCCAACGGCATTGTATAATTAAGTAGAGTTTCATGTGGTGTCTTCTAGCTCCTCTTCATTTGAATCCACCTTTCCAGCTCCAAGAATGTAAATACCTGAAATTTTGTATCCAGACAATTTTCCAAACCAAGTGGTTGTTTCATCACATCTCTTCACATGATCTTCAACAGGTTACTTCAGAACTGCACCATCTAAAAATTCAGAACATGTTTTGCACAGGTATAATAGGCTGACAGCAAACTTCTCTTCCATGTCTTGTATGACCAACCAACAACAAAGTTTGATGCATTAGTGACTATTATTAACTAGATATCTCTTCTGAAAGGTCCGTTTGCTTTTGATTTCACTGTAAGGCTGTTATTTCCTTTAGAAGATGGTATACCCAATGCATGAGCAAAAATTCTCTTGGCGGCACCTATCTGTTCTTTCTCCAAATTTCCAATGTCAGCCACTCTTCCATTGTTTGTATTTGCTAATGAATTTCTGTTAGTTGAACCACTGCTAACTGCTTTGTCATGCCCCTTCATCTCGATAGAGGTGATAGAATTGTAATTACCGCTTTTGGTTGCAGGCTTATCATATATCTTCCTTCCAGATGTACCCAACTTACTGTTAGGAAATGCTGTTGCTTCTTTACTGTATTCTAGAGTTGAGTCTAATTGATCCTCATTTCCTTCATCATTGGTTGGTCCTTCAGTAGATTCATTTTCCTCAAATTCCTGAGCCGATGTTTTCTGATTGGAAGGAGTAGAACAAATCTTCTGGCCAAGTGCATGTGCAATCATCCGTCGAGCAACCATTGGGACTTTCCTAGACCTTGGAGCAAGGACATCCTTTTCATCACAGTCATTCAGAGAAAAGATCCGTTCGCGAGCAGCTTGATAAGCAGCTTCTCTTTCTTCAAGCGGTGTTGAAGGCAAGGAAATCTGCATCAGCTTCGAAGCTAGAAGAAAATTGTGACACAATACAAATTAGAACAGCTAGGTTAAACATGAAAAAAGAAAATATATAAGAATCTGACTCAACTCTACACCCGCAATGAAGTAAAGGTTAAAACAAAAAAAACTTTGTTTTGTTTAGAGCACCTACAAGAAGAGCATTATCTCAAATAAAAACTTCTGCTGGTAAGGTCATAATTATTTCTAAATTATAATTTTGCAATCCAGAATGTTGTGGAAACAATGAAAAAGGAAATCTCCTAGTCCATATTACTAGATGAAAGGAATTAACTCCAATACTGCCTTTTCTTTTTCCTTTTTGATGGAAACTCCACTACTTTGTTGTATCATGCATTTGCCATTTCAGTTACCGAAAAGTACAAGATCATGTGTCTCTCAAGAAAATTACAACATGAAACTATAAATGCACCATGACTTGCATCAGGAAAACAGCCCTAGGAATACAAAAGTGCAGGTAGTTCAAAAGTTTTGATGGCCAATTTTCTTCCTATCCTCCCAATAGGCCTCGTAGGAAATAGAGAAAGAACAAAACTAGAAGAAGTGCAATGATCATAAAGAAAATATAATTGCTAACCTTTTAAAATGCCTTCTGAGGCTGTCAAATTTTAACTTTCTTGCATTGGTACGTAGATGAATTTATTTTGTGAATTTCTATACCTTCTTATCACTTAAATCATAAATATAGATCTTTTTTATCTCAATTCATAATTTTCAAAGTTGTCGTGCATAAATTATTGTATGGTATCCCATATACTGACCACCCATCCCTTATTTTTCCAGCTGAACTCTTTCTTAACGCTATATCTTGCCTTACCACTCACTAGCTGCATAAAAAGCAGATACTGATTCTCTCACAGCTTCTGAGTTCATCAAATTATGAACCATTCAAAATCACTTGAAAAGAAATAACATAAATACATTACCCAATCAAAATATATCATAACTTAACTAGCAAATCAACTCAAAATTAAAAGAAATAGATCCCGAACCACTGTTTTAAGCCTGAGTTGACTGGAAGAAAAAAAATATATAGCTATTATCTTTAGTGTTGCCGAATATTCATTTAAAAAAAAAAAAAGAAATCATCCAATAACTTACGTCTCATCTTTATACCTCTTTAACTTTATATGGTTGCATAATCTAACCAACATAATAAATGTTACCTACCTGAAAGAGATGCTATATAGTAAAATGGGAAAGGAAAACGCACTGGCATAAAAACATATCTTAATGGATTACTACATGAGTATGAAGACTGAAGAAGAGATATAAGAAGAATTTGTAATTTTTTCCCTTGACTCACCTAACCTAACACATTTTTCAACTCACTGTTTAACAAGCACTAATATAAGCTAGCTTGTGCACGGCACGTGCAGCTGGAAAAAAAAATGAGATCTTATTAAACAATCAAAACGATTATATAAATATCATATAGAAGCAAGGTTCTCCGTACCCATAAGTATCGTTCTGTACTAGGCATACCGCCCATACTGGCAATACCATACCATACCAATACTGAATTGAGACTCGGTAAATATACCGAACCAACTCCGTTATCAGGCATACCGATACTCCATCAACATGGTGCTAGTATAGCATCCGGTACCAAGATTATGAACCTTGTGTAGAAGTAAACAAATTTTATGGGAGTTAAACAAGAATGTGGCCGTTTGGAAAACAACTCTCGTCAAATTCATAAGCAAATATCTTTCAAATTTAGTAGGTAACATTCAACAATAAGTGATATGATGACCCAAAGATTGAGTTAAAGATTGATTTTGATGATCACAAAACCTTGAAGTATAATTACTAATGCTTGTGTTGCAAGAAGAAAGATAATTTATTTTGCAAGGAACATAGCAAGTTGGAAAAATACAAGAAGGCCTCAAAAGCTCTCAAGAAAAGTTAGAAGAAAGCTACAATTTATTGGCCCAAGTTTCAAGTTCAAAGGATTTAAGTTGGAGGAGCAAATTCAAAGAAAGATTCAAAAGAATAGTCCTCGAGTCGACTCCAGGAAGTTTAGAGTCGACTCTGACACTCTAGAGTTTCAAGAAACAGTGCTCGAGTCGACTCCGATACTCTACGAGTCGACTCCGACTGAGAACAAACAAAAAAACAGAAAGTTGATTTTCAGCGCTACAGTGATCTCGAGTCGACTCCAACTTCAGTGCTACAGTGCGGAGCCGACTCCCAGCTACAGTGCCGACAGACTACTATTCACAAGTGACTCCTGTTTCAGCCGAGTCGACTCCTACTTCAGCCGAGTCGACTCCAGCACGCTGGGAGGCATAACGGCTAGTTTTTTCTTAGTTCCAACGGCTCTATTTTTGTCTCTAACGGCTAGATTTTTGTTGGCACTCCCTCTAAAGCTATAAAATCAAGAGGAGAGCTAGGGGAGAAGGTATGGAAGTGGGAGAGAACATTTAGGAAAGAGATTTCAAAGAGTTTACAAGGAAAATCTCCCATAAGCACAAAAGGGCCATTCAAAGTAAAATAGAGAGAAGAAGAGCATCCAAGTGAATCCCAAAGCTTCCTCTCCATCCGTGTGCTGCCTCGGTGATCCTCTACTTCGTGCAAAATCAGAAGAGGGTCAAGTAAAAAAGAAGCCGAGTTCCTCCATCTACAAATTTGTTAGAGGGCTTCATCTCTTTACTTTACTTATTTATATTTGCTATATTTGCTTATTTGAGAAGCTTGTATTTGATTTAAACTCTTGCTCTAATATCTTGTAACTTGATTCAATCAAGGGATTGAATCAAGGGGTTAAGGTTTGTTGGTGAGCCAAAGGAAAAACCAACTTTGTAAGGTTGTGGTTGGTGAGCCCTTGGGAAAACCAACTGGGTTGATTGTGAACCCGGAAAACAATCGTTGTAAGGTTGTGGTTGGTGAGCCTTTGGAAAAACCAACTGGGTTGGATTGTGAGCCCGTGAAAACAATCGGTTGGTTCTAGTCGGTGAGCCTGTGAAAACCGACCGAGTTCATTGTGATCTCGCAAAACAACAAGTTGGGTTGTGAGCTTGTAAAACAACCGACTGTAATCTGAGGGATTATAGTGAAATTCCCAAGAGGTCTTGGGGAGTGGATGTAGGTGCTGGGGTGCACCGAACCACTATACATCTTTGTGTTTGTGATGCCTTATCTCTTGTATTTCATGCCTTACATTCATGCTTAATTGTGTAATATCTCTAGCTTTGTTTTCTATAGAGTTATAAGTGATTGTTTAGAATTTGCTTAGCTTCCACTCCATTCCTACCATACACATAGATTAAAATTGATCATACAACTAAAAGTTAATTTTAGCTCAATTGCATCCTAAAGCCATAGTATAATTGCTCTAGCTTAATTTTTCACTGTTTTACTTGTAATTGCCTAGAGCTTAAGTAAATAACATCTTATTATTCCGCTGCATTCTATTCAAAGTAAAAATTAGGGAACATAATTTTTAGAAAACCCAATTCACCCCCCCTCTTGGGTTGTCACCTTGGGCAACAAGTGGTATCAGAGCAGGTGCTCTAAAGTTAATTGTTGATCTCACGATCCAGAGCCAAAGATCATGACAACTCAAATAGATAGTTTTCTAGAAGAGGGACAATTAATTGATAGACCTCCACTATTTAATGGCATAGACTACACATATTGGAAAGCACGCATGTGCATTTTTATTCAATCACAAAACTATTATTTATGGAATATCATAATAAATGACCTTCACACACTCTCTCAAACTGTTAATGAAAAAGACTTAGCACAATTGAATGATAATGCTATGAACATACTATATTGTGCTATCCATGAAACTATATTTAATAAGATTTCTGCATGCTTATCTGCTAAAGAAATCTGGGATACTTTAAAAAATATTTATGATAAATCTCAGATTAGCTCACATGTGCTTCAATTACATACTAACAGTGAAACTGCAGAATCTCCCTTATCAGCCGAGTCGACTCCCAGTTTGTCCGAGTCGACTCCTAGAGGAAAACAGTCTGAAAGGCAGAGACTCAGATTTTCAGACCCTGTCAGCGAGTCGACTCCAGAAAGGTTCGAGTCGACTCCGATGGTTGCCGAGTCGACTCCCGACGTTTCCGAGTCGACTCCTAAGGGTAACAGAAGAAAGACAGAACGATGTATTTCAAACCCTGCAACCGAGTCGACTCCAGAAGGTTACGAGTCGACTCCGAAGTTTGGCGAGTCGACTCCTAGTTACGTCCGAGTCGACTCTCAGAAGAAAGCAAGACTAAAAGGCAAAAAACCAACTTCGGGGACTCTGAGAGCCGAGTCGACTCCAAGCGCTCTAGGGTCGACTCCCAAGTCAGCCGAGTCGACTCCAAAACGATCCGAGTCGACTCCGAGGCAGTTCAGCTCCAAAAAACTACAAAAGGTAACTAACTTGTGCTTTATGGCACAAGAAGATAAGGTAAAATCTGAATCTACTTTTACATCAAATGATTCTCAAGAAGAATTCCCTTATGATGAATTATTAAATGCTTTTCATGATTTGTATGGTGAATGTAGAAAATTAGCTATAAAGAATAAAAATCTTAAGAAACTAAATCTGAAAATTTTAAAAGAAAGAAATTCTAGTGATGAGATACAAGATAAACTAAATTCTGAAAATAAAAGCTTAAGGTTAAATTTAGAACAATTGATTCAAAAAAATCAGAGTTTAATTAAAGAAAATCAAAACTTAAGTAAAGAAATTAACCAATTAAAATCTTTTATTAACAAATTCACTGTAAGTTCAGAAAGATTAAAAATGATGTTTGAAAGCCAATATGTTGCTTATGATAAATCAAAACTTGGCTTGACTCCTTTACTTAACAATAAATCTCTAGAGAAAAAGGTTATCAATTCACCAAGCAAACCATTAAATAAGATAACTTATTTCAAACATGAAAAAAATGGGCATAACAACTTTACCTATCGTTCTAACATAATTAAATCAAGTAGTAAAGTTATTACAATTAAACAAATTTGGGTTCCAAAAGGAACCATATGTCCTAACTCTCAAGGACCCAAGCAAGCTTGGGTACCCAAAATGAAAATATGAGGATGTAGATGTAGGTGTGCCAAGATACCTAAGGAACAAATAGAACTTTCATACAAATGGGTGTTCTAGACACGTCAAAAAAAAAAAACGAAACTTGAAATATACTTATGAAAAGTAATTAAAAAATAATAATAATGAAATCAGTAACCCTTGCATCTCATCATTATTTTTGCTTTAGTATTTGATTAAAATATGAATTGCAAGTATTGATCAATTTTGTGATATAGAAAATATTTTTGGAAATATAATCAAATCACTTCATTTTATAGTATACTTTACTCACTATTGGATAAGTTGCTAAATGATTAATCAATTTATTAAGAATAAATCTATGAATTCTCTATATGCTTGATTGAGAGTTTTTATCCATGGCATTATTGTTTATCGATCATAGATATGAAAATGTGTACTTGGTATACCTTTGAATGTATGCACTATGAATACCAAGATTAAAGAAACCATCTTTGGCATATAAAATCAACTCATGCTAGTATGTATTTAATCTCAAAAGACCTTGCCATTGGCTTACTTAGAGTATCTTCTGAAAGGTCAAAGTTTACTATGCATGTTAACTAAGGAAACAAACAAAAATCAATTTCTAAATCTAAATATGTTGTTTCCATTACTAAATTTTCAAAAGCTTACATTAGTTTTGTTCTTGGCACTCAAATTGAAATATTTTCTACATTGGTACAAACTCACAAAAAGGGTTCAGATGAAAAAGGTTTGCAAACTATAAAAATAAAGAAGTATCATGGCATAGTTTTGAAAACCAATTTTGCTGTGCACAGAAAATAATATTGAATACAATTGTTTCTGCACCAAGAACACCATAAGTGAAATAGGATTGATAGAATCCTTGATGAAATGGAAAAGGCAATGTTGTATGATAGTCATCTACTTAAATGATTTTTTTTAAAAGCTATCATCACTGCTTGTCATACATATGATTTCTATTATATCTATTTTTGATGAAAACTCCTTTTGATCTTCTGAAAAATAGAAAATAAACTATTGCATATCTTTCATATTTTTCAGTCGTACATGTTATGCTTGATATGTTCTTATGAAAATAATGCCAAATCTGATAGAGATATGTCTATCCTTGGATATCATTCATCAAGCAATGCATATAGAATATTCAATGAAAAGATTTTAGTTGCAGAAATATCAAGTCATTTTATTCTTTATGAGACTAATGATTTATTATCAAGATACTAAAATCAAATTATATATATATGGTTAATCTTTTACATATAACAATCTGAAAACATGTTAATAATTAGAACCAAATTGAGTTTTTCCGAAATGCACTTAATGAAGAAAAATTGATGACTACTAAAAGACTAAATCAAGAAAAGATGAAATAGATCTTGATGAAATTCTTGCATGATTAGAAGTAAAGATCACCATTATCATTTGCCTGCTTTATGAGCTTTATATTCTATCAAATGAGTGTGTAGAATGGACTTCTATGTGCTTACTTTATTAAAGAAGATATATGTTAAATAACCACCATATTTGAAAACACCTCATTACAAATATGATAAAGCAATATATGATTTGAAACAAGCATCAAAAGCATGATATAAAAGCTTAAGCAACCTTTTTGATAGAAAGTAATAGTGATAAATCTATGCATCAAAAAAAGAATTTGTGATATCTTACTTGCTCAAAGTATACATTCATGATATCATTTTTGGTTCTACTAATGGAGATTTATATGAAGATTTTACTAAGCTCATGCAAGGTGAGTTTGAAATATGTATGATGAATGAATTAACATTTTCTCTCAAACTCCAAATTAAGCCAAACAAGAAAGGGAATCTTCATTGACCAAAGTTAGTCCACAAGACAACTCTTATAGAAGATTGGCATGAAGAAGGTATGTCTATGACCCCATCTTGTAGAATTTGAAAAGGATGAGCAAAGTAGATCTATTGTTTTAAAGCTGTATTGAAGCATGATAGAATAATTATTTTATCATACAGCTAGTAGACCAGATTGTATGCTCATTATGTGACCTCGTGAAAGACTTCATTCTAACTTTAATGAATCGTATTTTATTGATAACAAATAAATCATAATCTGAAACAACTGTTTAAGATAAGTTGATTAAAACCGAGCTAGCGTGTCTTATTGATAATTATCTTAAGCAAATAAATTCTAAACTAAATTGATTTTGAAAATAAGAAATTGATTTAACCTTGATAAATCTTCCTATTGCCTCACATGCTTGTCCTTGAACCATCTTGGTTAATGAAACTATTTCTTTAGTTCAAGTGATATGTGCTTGCTTATATTTAGGCAATCTCTTGAGTAAAGTGACTCAATATTCAACTATTGTCATATCTTATATTGAGTCATCTAGTTAAAAGAAATATGCTATATGAATGTTTTGTATCTTGAAGAAACTAATGACTTTCTTTCAAGAAAGAAAAAGAATTTTGCTAATAATGCAGGATCTTTGAGCAAGAAAATGAGAGATTTCAACTTGAAGGATATCTCCATGTAAGATACGATAAACATTCGCATGCAAATAAAAGAGAGGACCTTCTTCAGCCAAAAGTTCATACATAAGAAATCTAGTAGGTATTTGACTTGAAGAATGCAGAATAATTCGGTAATTTTAGATACCTCTCTCATAAATTAGCTGAGCAAAGTCATTAACTTAAATCTTACTATGGCATGATTAAAGTCTTTAATTATTAATTTCTTGATATCATGTCTATATATGTATTGATTGACTTATGCTTTTAGAAATTGTTTCATGGTTTGCCCAAACTAAAATATATCTTTGCCTATATCATAACCATGAACTACACAAGTTTATGCTTAAAATTTTGATTTAAGATAACTTGTGAGAAGCTATGAATCCTTGAGCATAATGAAAATGTTGTTTGCATGATATACATCTATATGATACATAAGATTATTTCTTTATTCTGCTCTTTCATGTAAATTACTTGAGAATAACAAAAAGGGAGAGAGATAAAGAAAAGAAAATGGATATTATTCAAGAGAAGTAAAATCTAAGTAAAGGCAAATACTTCAATCTTAAGGAAAAGCAAAACAAGCATAATAGATTTGGCACATTTATGAGACTCGTGAAAGGGATAAAATCCGCAATTAATTACACTTAAACAGGGAGAGTTTGAAGTGAACCTTTTAAATTTTCTATATTGCTCATCATAGGGATGGTGCCAATGGGAAGGCTAGTGGTAGTACCCGGCACTATTTGACCCAACTATTCGGTGTAGGGTATATTAGGGACGGCACAAGAGGGAGGCTAGTGGTAGTACCTCGTGCCCCTTCCAACTCCACCGGATAGGGAGCAAATAGAGTATAGAGCATAAGAAAGTAAAAACAAAAAAAAACAATATCAAAATGTTCGTTAATTGGTTAAGAAAAGAAATTCAAAAAAAAGGAGGAAATGAATGACAAAGTAAATAAAAGTATATAAGAAGAATCAAGTCAAGTATTAATCACTTGGAAACACACCTTAAGGATGAAATTAGTGGAAGATTATATTTAAATAGGGGGAGTTAATTCGAAAAAAATTGATTTTGATCCTTGACATGCTTGTTCTTAATATTTTAATGCATAACTTAACACATAATATATTTTGCATGTGGCATGATGTTTTGAATTATGGGTTCTCAATATTTTGTAATGCTCCATGCTTGAATAAGTTGATTGAAATATGTCTTAACTTAGAATATGTCTTAACTTTGCTCACAAGTCTTTGCTTCACCCTTGCCTCAAACTAACTTGTGTTCCAATGCTTGAATGTTTAAAATACTACATAAAGTTTTTTTTTTTTGGTAATATTAAAAAGAAATTTCAGTTTTATCATTCACGATTATCTTTGAAAGTTAAATAGATTTACAAAAAGAAGAAGAGAAGGATATTTCTATTTAGGCAAAATGAATTGATCTTGATCTATCTTTCTACTTGCCTAACTTTGATACATAATGTCCTAATACTTGTTAAAATATCCTTTATTTTGTATCGAAACTCAATATTAAATACAAAGATTCTGAAAGTGCTCAAATGTTATTGAAATATGTGTTTTCAATCTTAGTGATTTAAGATGAGCTACAATGTAGAAGATACATATCTCAAATTATAATTATGAAAGCCTTCTTGGAAATTCTTATGAAAATTCAGAATCTGATTTTGTATAAAAGCTTAAACTTAACTTAAAAATGCTTATATCGTTACATCTTTGTAACCTTAGTTATATGCTTCAATGATCACGTCATTCAGGAGAATAACTCAATATGATTTCTAAATGAAAATTTTAATATAAGAAAAACAGAATTAATTTTGACGCTTTGGTTGATTGTCTCGATACGCATCCGAAACATATCTTTTCTTATCCTTAAAGTGTACTAATATTGGTCCAAATGATGTGTCTTTCGATGATCTTGATTGAAAACAAAAATTTCTAAATATATGATTTTATTTTGATATTAAAAAGATTTATTGTGTTTCATGTATATATTGCTGAAAAACTATGATTAAGAAATTGAGTTCTATAAATATATATACCTCAATGATCATCTATATGTTTTTCTCTCCTACATTCTTAAAGATTTTCATCAGAATATATATAGAGTGAATGATCTTAAAGCTAGAAATATTTCAGCTCACTCAAATGATTCTAAAAGAAAGAAAATGTAAATGCCTTTGAAAGAAACTGAGCTTCAAATGAATCATTTTCTGATTAATATTTCTATACATTTTCTCTAAGATTAAGAGAAAGCATAACTTGCTCTTGAAGGATTAGAAAGAGTAATTGCTATAAATTTTGAATAATACTAGATTACTCTACATTCTCGATATCATAGAATTTTAGTTTTATTCACGTTTATCATTAAAATCTGAAATTCAACAAAAGAAAAGAATGATTAAAGAAGAATGCATCTTTTGAGGGGGAGCTTTAGGTATTCAGTATCTTATCCTAAAGTTACTTTAACTTGATGCATACCTTGAATTTTATGGATTGATTTTGATGAACCTCATTGTGTTGCATGACTTCATGAATACATAATAAGCTTGTACCTTGAGATGAGTTGTATAAAGGTTGTTTTATCTCAAAATTTGAGCTTTATGGAAATAGAATATATTGAACATATATTTTCGAGTTTGACAATTTTATTGGACACTATCTTCAAATTTTAAACTCTTAAATGGAATGAATAATTAAGGGGGAGAAAGAAAATTTTAGAGGGAGAGATCATATGGAACTTAATCGCATAAATCCATAACTAAAGGAGAGAGAAAGAACACCGAATAAGAAGTGATCCTAATTGCAATTCAAACAGTTGATCTTAAGAGCCTCTAGCTTAAGAACACCGAATAATGTTGAACTTCATTGAGTAACTCTTAGAAAATCTATTTTGGAATTCATTAATGAGTTCTTATTGGCTTGCTCTTTAGAACTTCAATTTTGTGCCAATTCATTATTATATGTATCAAAATGTACTTATTTTTAAAGGAATAAAAGAACTTTGAAATCATACTTAATATATTGCTATTATACTCCGAAAAGAAAATTAGTTCAATTGCTCTCATGCTGCTAAAATACTTAATATATTAGGCAAAAGATTTTAAATGAACAAGCTTTCATACTTATTATTAAAGAATGATTAGATTTTCATTCGTGCTTTCTTTGAATATCATTCTTGGTACTTCTTGAATTAACTTGAGAAAGATTCCACCTACACTTGATTTGAAAACTATCTTTGGAACCACATTCGATGTGTTCTCACTATAATTGGCTCTGATCTATGCTCATTAATCTTTTTCTAACATTATTGCCTTGAGTTATATGATTCATATTCTTGCAATAATTTGACATGCAAATCAGACTACAAAAAGAAAAAGAAATATTTGAGTATTCTTATCTTTGTGCTTAATGTTTCATTATCTTGCAACCTTTTTGATGTTGTCAAAAAGGGGGAGAAATATCTAAGTATATGCTCATAATGCTTTATGTTTTGAATTGAATACAAATTAGCTTAAATTGAAATATGTTGATTGTCTTAAGCTGATTAAATCTAAAGCATTATCATGAAGTATGTTTTAAATATATATGTTTTCTACTTCATGCAACTTAGCTATGCATTAGTCCTAGAACACAATATATTTTATATTGCACATACTACAAGTTTTGTCATCATCAAAAAGGGGGAGACTGATGACCCAAAGATTGAGTTAAAGATTGATTTTGATGATCACAAAACCTTGAAGTATAATTACTAATGCTTGTGTTGCAAGAAGAAAGATAATTTATTTTGCAAGGAACATAGCAAGTTGGAAAAATACAAGAAGGCCTCAAAAGCTCTCAAGAAAAGTTAGAAGAAAGCTACAATTTATTGGCCCAAGTTTCAAGTTCAAAGGATTTAAGTTGGAGGAGCAAATTCAAAGAAAGATTCAAAAGAATAGTCCTCGAGTCGACTCCGGAAAGTTTAGAGTCGACTCTGGCACTCTAGAGTTTCAAGAAACAGTGCTCGAGTCGACTCCGATACTCTACGAGTCGACTCCGACTGAGAACAAACAAAAAAACAGAAAGTTGATTTTCAGCGCTATAGTGATCTCGAGTCGACTCCAACTTCAGTGCTACAGTGCGGAGCCGACTCCCAGCTACAGTGCCGACAGACTACTATTCACAAGTGACTCCTACTTCAGCCGAGTCGACTCCAGCACGCTGGGAGGCAAAATGGCTAGTTTTTTCTTGGTTCCAACGGCTCTATTTTTGTCTCTAACGGCTAGATTTTTGTTGGCACTCCCTCTAAAGCTATAAAATCAAGAGGAGAGCTAGGGGAGAAGGTATGGAAGTGGGAGAGAACATTTAGGGAAGAGATTTCAAAGAGTTTACAAGGAAAATCTCCCATAAGCACAAAAGGGCCATTCAAAGTAAAATAGAGAGAAGAAGAGCATCCAAGTGAATCCCAAAGCTTCCTCTCCATCCGTGTGCTGCCTCGGTGATCCTCTACTTCGTGCAAAATTAGAAGAGGGTCAAGTAAAGAAGAAGCCGAGTTCCTCCATCTACAAATTTGTTAGAGGGCTTCATCTCTTTACTTTACTTATTTATATTTGCTATATTTGCTTATTTGAGAAGCTTGTATTTGATTTAAACTCTTGCTCTAATATCTTGTAACTTGATTCAATCAAGGGATTGAATCAAGGGGTTAAGGTTTGTTGGTGAGCCAAAGAAAAAACCAACTTTGTAAGGTTGTGGTTGGTGAGCCCTTGGGAAAACTAACTGGGTTGATTGTGAACCCGGAAAACAATCGTTGTAAGGTTGTGGTTGGTGAGCCTTTGGGAAAACCAACTGGGTTGGATTGTGAGCCCGTGAAAACAATCGGTTGGTTCTAGTCGGTGAGCCTGTGAAAACCGACCGAGTTCGTTGTGATCTCGCAAAACAACAAGTTGGGTTGTGAGCTTGTAAAATAACCGACTGTAATCTGAGGGATTATAGTGAAATTCCCAAGAGGTCTTGGGGAGTGGATGTAGGTGCTGGGGTGCACCGAACCACTATACATCTTTGTGTTTGTGATGCCTTATCTCTTGTATTTCATGCCTTACATTCATGCTTAATTGTGTAATATCTCTAGCTTTGTTTTCTATAGAGTTATAAGTGATTGTTTAGAATTTGCTTAGCTTCCACTCCATTCTTACCATACACATAGATTAAAATTGATCATACAACTAAAAGTTAATTTTAGATCAATTGCATCCTAAAGCCATAGTATAATTGCTCTAGCTTAATTTTCCACTGTTTTACTTGTAATTGCCTAGAGCTTAAGTAAATAACATCTTATTATTCCGCTGCATTCTATTCAAAGTAAAAATTAGGGAACATAATTTTTAGAAAACCCAATTCACCCCCCCTCTTGGGTTGTCACCTTGGGCAACATGATACCCATGCTAAATAAGAGCTATGGCTCAAGATTTTTATATGTTGTAACTAAGGAATGCTGAGCCGACCAGAACCGATTGGGTCGGAACCGAATGGTTCCGTATTTGTCCCGGTGCGAACCGGGCCAGTTCGCACCGGCCCAAACGCGTTTTACCCGTGCACGGGGAAGAGCGCCCATGCGGGCTCCAGCCTGTGTGGGCCACTTAATGCCACAAAGGGGCATTTAATGCCACTGTGGCATTTAACGCGTCCGTGCACGTCCGCGAACGCACGCATAGTGTTTTTTTTTGGGGGGGATTCCCCACGCAGACGCCGCGCCGGAGGCCGATTCCCTAGCAGGGAATCGCGCGGACGCATTGTTTTTTTTATTTTTTTGGTTTTTATTTTTTTACGTCTACGCGCGCGTCTCCGGTTCGGTACCGGTGCTCACTAGTACGTCGGTACGGTCGGTCCGGCGAACCTTAGTTGTAACAATATATGCATCATTCAATTACTAAAATATTGAAAAAGTTCATTAATTTTAACTCCATAATAATGCGATAATGGTTGTATAAGATTTTATACAAAATATTGTTATTTTGTATCAGATGCTAAACACTTTTGATTTGTTTTCTTCTATTTATGTTTTACTTTATTTTCGAGTTTATTGCTATTATCATTTACTTTATATTTTTAGTTTCATTTAATTATTTCATTTGTTATTTTTATTTTTTTGAGTTTTTATATTTTTATTGCAGATATTATTCTATGTTTTTAGTTTTTCTATTGGGGCTTGTAATTAATGATCTAATTATTAAATATATTTTATTTTTGCTTTTGTTTCAATTCATATATTAGTCTATCTCATTTCATAATTTTTATTTTAAAATTATTAGTTGCATATTTCAATTAATATTTTATATTTTCAATTTTGTATTTTCATATTTGATTTTATTTTCTATTTTCTGATATAAATCTTTTCATTTTTATTTTAATTTATTTTGTTAATCTACTCATTTTGGTAACTTTATCTTTTCTCTCTACTTGTATATGCAATAATTTATTTCAATTGAAAAGTAAAAGAAACTAAAAGATAATCAACAACTTGTTGCCTTGCATTAGTTGTTATTATTGATTTTACGGAATGTTAACTGTATGTGCCCCTTTTTAGTGTACAATATAACAGTCGTTGCCTGAAAATGCCATAATGCTGTAATTAGGATCGATGAGAACATATCGGGGGAAAATTAGTTGAGGCTGTAATATGGAAGATGTGATCGATCATTAGATACAGAACAGATGTTTTCTTCAGTCAAAGAGCAAATGCACATAGAGCAAGGCAATGAATAACAAGATAAAAACTTTATAATTAAAAAATTATTTATCGTAATAATTCTTTTATGCAAACTGAAACAGGCATATAGTTATACAAGTTTAGGAAACTAATTTAATCCATTTTTATGATTAAATTTATTACAGATCAAATGGATCGATTAATAAAAGCTCCACATCAAGAATGAAAAAAAAAATCATATTCTTGTGTAGGAACCATGATAAGAGACCAGCATAATTAACACCATCCTTGAAGGATCATTTGGTGAATTGACCACTGAAGAGCCCAGATCATGACTTGAAATAATGACCATATGACATTATAATAGACATGATTGCAGTTTAGTTCCCATTACACTATTCACACACACATAAAAGGTATTTAAACACCAAAAATTGATGAGCTGTTATCACGTTAAAATGACTGTTACATAATGGTATTTGACCTATTTAAATCTCCATCAGTTTAGATATAGAGACATACAAGCATACCAACATACATGCATATGCACAGTGAGTGAATCAAATGACACCATTACTTTACCTCTACAATCCACCATTTCCCATTAAGAAGGAAATTGCAGATACTATCTGGCCAGTTCAACTACGGACTTGGTATCTATGAATAAAAAAGTAGCTGCTACAAAGGCCAATATTTGATGAATAATAATCACATAATTAATGTCATTTTTAGATAATGCCTGATTAGTAGAATAAATATCATCTTTTAAACCTGACATGGAGAATTAAATCTCTTCTATCTTAGTGTAACCAGATAATCAGTAAAATGTCACCACATACTCACGTTAATAAAACCACCATCGTGCCTACTAAGAATGCCTGGTTATAAGAACTCTTTGATGATATAAAGGGGAGGAAATCACAAGATTAGTTTTGTTAACCTAAACATGAGCAATGCCTAAATAAGATAGAAGAAGAAATCGAGTGATTAGATGAAAAAGCAGGGACTAGACAAGAAATGAGAAGGTGATGTGAATACTGAGCCTCATAAGCTGCACCATGGGAAGAGGAAAGCAACAGCATAGCAACATGTGGAACCAAAATTTTAGAACATTAGTGGGATAAGAATTATAGGAAATAACAATGTATAAGGAATTTAATATGTTCTTACGGGCATGAATTGAACAGTAAACATAGTTTGGATGGAAAGGATAATAAGTGTCACTTTTAGTATTGGTAGTAGGAACACCTAATAAAAGATATTCAACCCATTGATGTCAAATTTAACAAATACTTGGAATAACTAAACCACCAAATGCAGCTTTCTACCCTCTTCAAAAAGTCAGAATTCTAAAATCTAAGCCAAGTGTCCCTGCTGCATCAGACAAGGTGGGAAGGGATGTGGCAACAACCCAGCCATAAAGCATCTTTACCTTCCTTTTGGTTCATTGTTTGTTCAAATTTTGCAAATCAACAACATCTAGCAATCCGAGTACTAACCAGCAAAATCCACAAGTATTCTTAGATCTGAAACTATGGTATCCACACCCCTTTCCCTATTACTGTTTAGGAGAAAAAGTTCTTGGTTAGTGCACTAAGATGACTCAGTTCCGAACTTGTAACTTGGACATTAGGTCCAATCCACTAAACAGAATTTGGTAGGTCTTATTTCCTTTTGAATTCTACAATACACATTCACCTGTGTCATCAAGTTAAACTTGGTAAGAGACTTTACAAAGAGGTAAATACCCTAGAATGGCGCACAACTACAAAATACAACTTGCATACCCCATCCAATTTACTTTGGGTCAGCAGACGAATCCAAGTTTTCCATTTAAATTGTACTACGCCACATTATTTGTCAGACCAGGCATCTTCTAATGCTAGAACACCACCTCATTTAGGTGCTCTTTAAATGTTTCAATGCAAAAGCCAGTCCACTAATCATGATCAGATGATACAGAAAAATCTGTTGAATCTACGTGTCAACTGGCTTACAGAGATAATGAATCAGAACAAGCCGAAAGATTTGAAAATGATATAGAAACGTACGCACAAAACATTCCTTTCACACATCAAATCTCTATCATATGAATGACAAACAAATGAAATGTTTCCTCCATGGTAAAAGTAAAGATGGAAAAAATGTTACCAGGAGTTTCTTTTCTCTTCAAGATATGATGTGATGATGCGGGAGACTGATATTCATCATACTGCCACAAGATATCACTAACAAGTATTGATGGACTGCAGTAAAAATAAATGATGATCAAGAAAGTGGGATAAATTAAATATATAGCAAAGTTGACACTAAAGGTAGGATTGCTCAGTGACCAACAAAGAAAAATCTTAATGTATGACAGAGCAGAACCAACAAATACAGAAACTTTTGAAGAAGGAAAAAAGATTACGTTGACTTCAAATGTGGCAGAAGAGAAACAAATAGATGCATTTGAAGAAAAGCTAAAAGAGCATTCAACAATACAAAGTGCATATTCAAATTCAATCAAGTGAGCATAATTATATATATGAAGAACCAATTAGTATGGAGAAAAATAAAAACAGCAAGCATCATCACTTGTGGAGCATTAAGTAGATCAACAAAAATATCTTCTAGCAATTATAGTAAAGTTACTTATAGTTCCTTGCAAAAGTTCCATGAATTAGCTCATGAAACAGTAAAAACCAAATTCATGCATTCATAGCATCCATGTCAGATATATCATGGAGATCTACAGAAAAGTAAAGGGCATAGTATCCCAATTCCTGAAAGTTAGCAGTCCTTACCTATGGAAATCTGCAACCAGAGTCCTGAGTTTAAACATGTTAATTTCCATTTATATCATAAGCTGGCCAACTCATAGAGTAAGTTATTTAAACCAAGGTTCACCATCTCGGTACCGAACCCCGCACCAGTGCCACACTAGTACAGTATGGATATGGTACGGTACAGAATTTTTTTAGCATACCGAGTGTTGATACGCCATCCGTACCGGATACCGATACGGCATACTTTGATGTAAACCATGGTATGTCGTACCGAACTGAACCAGACAATACAAAACATATTGTACCATCCAATTCGGTATCGATACATGGTATAGAGTATACTGACACTCGCTATAACGAACCAGCCCGTACCATACCATACCAATATAGTGATAGCGTGAAACCAGTACGGGACCCAATACCAAGATGGCATACCTTGATTTAAAACAGACAAATTTTGTCAAGCATTTGGGAAGTTATGCATAAAAATAATTATGAAAGTTATGCATGAAGATGGTTCCAAGGGAAGTCATGAATGGAGACAATTACCAAAATAGGTTATGCATGGAGAGAACAAGTCTGTACCAATATGTACCACTAACCATACTGTACTCTACTAGTAAGGTACAAAACCAAGGTTCGATTCAATATATAAGCTAGACCGGTCCATACAATTACAAACCAAGCAAGAAATGGACCCGTGCTGTTGAATTATAGTTAATATCATGGCTAGGAGTGAGAAAAACTGGTGGGAGCTTATCTTTTTCGGACCTTGATTGGGACCCTTCACTAGGAAAACAATCTAAGGATCCTCTACAGCCAAAGTTTGAAATGCCAGTGCAGCATATCACCCTATATCTTGCATAGATTATTCCATATTATCCATATGGACAAAGATGTATCGTCCATGCCAGTGAACCAAGATTAGTGGTGTACCATTCTGGCATACTGAAACGCAACCAATAACTCGCTCCACCATTAGATCCAAAACTTTGTCTATACCTTACTTCTAATAACTTCCATGCCAATAATGCTTCTTAAGCCTCTTTTATCCTTTTATTTTATAGTAGATTAGATAACTAGATTCTCAAGTATTTGTTGTTTGTAATATTTTAGCCCTCTCAACTTGTTTGTGATTTGTGTTCTTTCAGTCTTCTCCAATTGCTTGTATTTGTAACCTTTTAAGAGGTTATCTTTTCCGGACCTTGATTGAGACCCTTCGCTAGGAAAACTAAGGATCCTCTACACCCAAAGTTTGAAATGCCAGTGCAGCATATCACCCCATATCTTGCACATATTAGTCCATATTATCCATATCGACAAAGATGTATCGTCCATGCCAGTGAACCAAGATTAGTAGTGTACCATTTTGGCATACTGAAACCTAACCAATAAGTCGCTCCACCATGAGATCCAAAACTATCTATACCTCACTTCTAATAACTTCCATGCCAATAATGTTCCTTAAGCCTCTTTTATCATTTTATTTTATAGTAGATTAGATAACTAGATTCTCAAGTATTTGTTGTTTATAATATTTTAGCCCTCTCAACTTGTTTGTGACTTGTGTTCTTTCAATCTTCTCCAATTGCTTGTATTTGTAACCTTTTAAAAGAATGCATCATGGTTCAACTGATAGTTGCTTTTATCATTTTATTTAACCAATCACAACGAACTTGAAATCATCTTCATTGAACCATAAATAAAAGCCTGAAATAGAACCAAATAATCAGTCCAGTTCTACTAAAAGTCATAATTGTGACATACTAGGCATTCCAAGAAATTCCATTGGAAACCATTTTGTATCTTCATCTTAAGCAACAACTTGAGTTAGAGACCTTCCTCTACACGGCTCTCCTGGGAATTAATAAAGAACAGCTTCAAATTGAATGATGTTTCTTTGAAACTTAGTATCTAAAGTTTTCTACCAAAGAGCATTGCCCCTGCACTAACATCAGTTTGGCATCTTGCTTCAACAACCGCTTCATATAGACTTCCTTACCATTACTTTTTTTTTTTTTTTTAGAACTCAACTTCCCCACTTCAGAACCAAACTCATTCCCACACCCATTCTATTCACATAGGTAAGTGCCAAAGTCAAAATCGGAATGTACGTATCAAGGTTCATAGCCTTGGTACCAGACTACGTACCAATCAAAGAACAGTATGGTACCGCACCAATACCCTACCAGTAACCAAAAAACAAAAACTATTTTTGCTTTCAAGGTTTTAAGGTTCCTTTAATTAGTTTTGAGTTAAAAATAGGTTTTTGTGAGCAATGTCTAAATGTAATATACTTCAATTTTTTAAGCTACATGCCTAAAGGAGGGTGAGACTATATAACACATATTAAATTGACTAAGTATAATATGAAAATGTAAACCACTTAAACAAAAATTGGAAATGCAACATACATGCAGCTATTCAATTCCAAGTCCAATGTTAATGTCCCTCGTAACTATCTGGTTACATTCATAGTTGAGCCCTGGGACTTTACTTCAACCTTATTAACGTGCCTAAACAGGATCTTCGTAGCCTATCTATACCAAATAGCAATATTGATATAACTGCCTTGTCAGGTACAGCAGCAGATACCCAAAAAAAGACTCAGCAAGGTCTGATCCATGGTCTGACAAAGGCTAGAGTGGATGGTACCTGCTCGAACATGGAGACTCCAAGCCCACATATCCATATAGGTCATAACTAGCCATGGGAGGATATGATTTGGTATAGCATGATGATCTTGTGTACCAGGGGAATCCTGATATATCCAAGATTCCTAATCAACACACAACCTCATCAACCAAATCAATACCGTGTCTACCACCTCTAAGTCTCCCTATATGCCATGGCTTCCTTCCTAGCCATATTGGTATCTTAGATGTGGGTCGTAGTTCACATAAACAATGAATTTGGTCTCTTCCGGGTCAAATGGTTTCTTTGCTTCTTGTGGATCAATTCAAAGGTTGACTAGTTACATATGCACCCACGAGCCAAGACTATCTGCAAGAGGATCATGATTGCATTTTTTCGAGTATGGGGCTATTCCACCATAGTCATTCTGGCAGCGGGCCACTGCAATAGTCAAAGCTATCAAACCATTATATAAAGTAATGCGGGTCGGAGATAGCAAGAGGTATCCCCAAATGGGCTTCCTGTATCCCATGATGGAGAAGGCAAAGGCTCACATCATGGAGGCAAATCCAACCCATGCTCAAGAGTACATCAACATCATTGAGCGGTGGTGGAAAGCCCAAATGGATAGAAAATTGCATCTAGCAGGTAAACGATAATATTGATAATTATACTGATGGATGTATTTGTATAATTATTTTAAGACAGTCTCGCCTATGTGCAGCATACTATCTGAACCCCGGTTTCAGTACGAGAATCGAATTGGTATGGATATTGAACTTCTGGATGCTCTGCGTAATGTTATTTACAAGATGGAGCCTGATCTAGAAGTCGCCGCATCATGCATAGAAAAACTAACTATGATTTAGTAGCATGTATAAGTATATCGGATCTTCTATTATTAACATAGTACAACACGCTTCTTTTTCACAGACCAAATTATTTAGAAAGGGTAGCTACAGCTTTGGACAGCGGCCAGCTGTCGTAAACAAAACAACTATGAATTCAGGTACAATACAAATTAGCAAGGCATTTTTGTAGCTGAATTATCTTCAACTATAAGGCCATCATATATGTACTTATCTTCAACATTTTTGCAGCTGAATGGTAGATTCATATGAAAAATCTTAAGCGGATAGCTATCCGGATCCTCTTCCACACAGTCTCCTCGAGTAGCTGTGAGCACAACTGGTCCACTTTCACCCTCATCCACAGCAAACAGAGAAACCGTTTGACACAAAAGCGCCTCAACAACCTTGTTTATGTACACTACAATCTACGATTGAGGCTAACATGCTCTCAGAAGGAAGTAGGGCTCAAGTATGCAAATTTCATCTAAAGGACTTTCACAGATGATGATGATAATCCTATGCTCAGCTGGTTTATGGGCCAGCGGCAGGAGCCTAAGCTTGACGAGCCAGGATTGCCTCCACGACCAGCCGGCTTCATAGCCAGCGAGGTTAGGGTCGATCCACAGCAATGGGTTGAGCGCAACATTCTACGCACTTCTACAACTGATAAGCCGCAGCCAGAGAGGAGCCAGTCACCACATAATTGGTACGACACACCCTCTCATAGAGATGATCGAGAGATGCTCAGACGAGGATACTCTGGTACCCAGTCGATTTAGTCAGGAGGGCGTCAATCCCAGCAAATGAGAAAAGAAAAGAAAAAGGCTCCAATGGAGAGTGTCGATGAGACCTGAAACAGCAGCGATGAAGGTTCTGGTGATGATGGATCTACTAGCCATGGAGGAAGTGGAGAACAGTATAGTACTAATATGAGACAGCCGGAGGCAGGTCTTAGATACACCGGTGAGTTTCAATTTACGCATGCTACACAAGATAGGGTCCACAGTAGCCCATCTGATAGACTCTGGTCGGATACCATTGCATATCGAAGACGGACTCCTTGAGGTCGTTCAGGAGGACAGGATGCAGCTGCAGATGATCTCGCATGTGGAGTAGGATTCATAAATGTATCAAGTTCCGAGTCTTCCTATTATCCGCGGCCTCAGGCAGCCTATGGATATGGTGCATCGGAGTCATCTTCTGGTGGCTACAATCTTGCACAGTCCGAAGGATCTTACGGGTCGGATTTTGCTGTCGGCATATTCGAATGGACCCCTCCACAGCCATATTATCAACAACAGGACACCTTTTAGAGCTATAGCTTCAGTGAAAGATCCAAGAGTTCTTATGACCCGACGCGCATTACTCGAAAATTGAGCATACAAGACTACAACACTGCTTGGTTAGAGGGATGGGTTGATCTGCCTCCTTATTATGCTAATGATCCAGATATCGACGAGAAGCATCACCACTCGACCCAATTTTAGACATCCGAGAGTGCTTTAAATGTATGTAATTAATTGTATCTTAATTTGAAGATATTTTATGTTCTTTATCTCATGATTTGAATTATTTGAAAGTAATAAGATGCATATAGTTTAAACCTTAAACCTAAACGTAGAAACATTAAAAAAAGATCCAAAAGTGAGAAAACTCTCCAAAAAAAAACGACGCCCTTACCAGTCGAGCCCACCGGTACGTCGGTACGGCGGACCTTCATAGATAATATAAGTTGAATTACAAAATGAAGAGTGAAACCTACTTGCCACCAACAAATCATCCAAAGAAGATTCCAACTTCAAGAAAACTAGCAGCCAAAGCATCTCGTTAGACCCCATGTTGTGACATCTCATAAATTTCAAAACAACTGGCCCATTAAGGGTCTTAATAAGAAATTTAAAAAAAGCATGATCTTAATCATTTTGGGCACCTTAATTTAATTGGATTAGGAAATTGATACGTATGATGCATGTTGGAAAAAAAAATAAATAAATAAAATGAAACATATGAAAATGAAGTAACAAATCAACATAAAAATTGGTGTCAAAATAGTACATAAAAGTAAAAATGTAATAAAAAAATAAAAGATATGGTAAAACTAAAACAGTAAGACCACAACAAGCAAAAAAAAAAAATCACAAAGACATATCACAAGATATAATAAACTGAACTTATTACACAGTAAAGAATAAAACAAATAAACTAAAAACATAAAGATAAAATATAAAAAATAAATAATAAACTGGAGATACAAAGGAGCTGAGAAATACATCAACATACAAAACTGGCAAAAACTGAAAAATAAAACAAAGAAAAGAAAATAAAATATGGAAATTGATTGCACATTTGAATGTAAACATCAGCCATAATTTAAATCATGCTTCATTTGGCTACTAGCTGCCATATTCAATAAAGATATGAAGTCGATAGAGATTTGAGTTTCCGGTACGTTCCTCTCCAAAATAAGGATCTGATTTTTGACAAGATGGGTACAGGTACAGGGATATTTCTATTATAAACCGGTACCGGGCACCAAACCGGTTCTCTGGTGGGACGAGTCGATATGGGCCCACGCCGCATCGTGCCAGGCCCGTACCAACACAGTAGAAGAGGCGAGGGAGAGGGAAAACGAGAGAGAAAAAGAGAGTGGGGGAGAGAGGGAGGCCAATAGAGGCCAACGCTAGGGAAGAAAGGGGAAGCCGCGGCTGTTCCCCTGTTCCGTTTGAAGCAGGGGTCGACCGCTTTTTTAATTTCGCGTGTTTCAAGTGAAGTCGGCAAATTGCTTGCCGACTTCACCTAAAAATTGCAAAATTAAAATATTTGTAATTTTTAAGTGAAGTCGGCAAGCAATTTGTTGACTTCACTTAAAAATCGAAAAATTAAAAAAGCGGCTGACCCCTATTTCGAATGAAATAGAACGGCCGCGGCTTCCTTTTTCTGCCCCGACGCCGACCTCCATCAGCCTCCCTTCCTCCCCTACTCACTCTCTGTTTTCCTCTCTTTCCTTCTCCTTCTCTGCCTTCGGCAAGGGTTTTCGTTTCCGTTGCCAGAACCATACCGGTGGGCCGCCGGTACAGCTCGGAACAGCCAGAACCGTCCGATTCGGGACAGTTTCGCCGACCATGTAGAGAATTAAGAAAGGAACAAGAAACTGCAGAGAAAGGACAAGAGACAAGGTGGCAATCTATATTTAGGCACCATAGTAAAAAAGTGATCCAATTTTGATGCCCGTTAGAGGAGAAAATGAAACTTGAGATATTAATATAATAGTAACAAAGGTTCACGCATATTTAGGATAATGAAAGTCAAAATGATGCAATCATCGAACCCAAGTTTTAGAATGTCATTAATCAAGAGCTTAATTATTATTTGACTGCTTTAGTTAATTGAGTCACTTGAGCCCACTAGCATGAACTTAATTGAGTTGGTTCCGTGTAATTTTTATCATTTTCCTTACATTTTCTATCAATTAGGTCAATTGCCTGAGTGGCAAACAACATTTATTTTATTTTAGTCTTACTTGGCCAGCAAGTCATATCACATGGCCATAAAATCACTACCTTGAGAAACAAGGAACATTATATGCTTAAAGTTTACTTGTCCTACTAGTCACCTTACTTGGCCAATAGAGGTTAAACTGGCATGAAGTAAGGGCTAGCCTGCAGTTCTATCCTAATGGAGGAGTTATTTTGTCATATGCCACTTTTAAGCTATCAATAAATAAGTGGCTGCCCCCTCCTTAGGATGGTATAGCATTGATGAATAAAATTGGTTTTCTTCTGGTCATATAAATTTTCCTTCGTGAGACAATGTGAAGAGTGAAGGTGATTCAATCACTGGAATTGAAATTCCAAGATCAGCATGCAAATTGAAGGTAACCTAGATTGAAGAACCCTTCCCTTGGTGAAGTTCTCTCCAAAAGCTGTATTAATATGTCAAAAGCCGCCCCTTCATACAATGACATGACCCCTACTTCGTTCATTATACCCTGTACGAAATCATACTAGAAATAGGACCTAATAACAAGAAAACACGCTAGCATTATGCAACTACAAATACAGCAACCTAGCTAAAATTTCATACATACTCCGATGAAAAATTTATAGGAAAATACAGCAAAAAACTTTGAATATCTTATTTGCTCACATGCTTACTCATGAGTTGGAAATAAAATCAAATATTTGTTTGTCGAATTCTCTGCCCACGAATCAACTGCCTCCTGGGAAGCTTGGCATGGTCCAACTAGTCCTAGTATTGTTGGCTATGCCTTGTGTTGCATCGCTTTGTTTGATGCAAAGTGGGTGTGAGAACCTTCAGAGTGATTCTAGGTACAATAGAAACAAGCATGTATCAAGTTAGAAACAAGTCAGGGCATCAAGCCCTTGTTCATTGTGAAAGAATTTATGTCCTTTCTTCCTTGCTGATGAAAAATAGTAGAGTTAACTCATCTTATAATAAGATAGTATTGTTGACAAAGAATCAAGGAAAAAAGACCGGAATGTGCTAAAAGTACCTTGAACAACAATGGTTGTTCACAAGTTGGAATTTCAAAAACTTAATCAATTCTATAAAGAATGGAACCTATAATCCAAATAAATGTGTCCATCAAATATCACTTATGAAAAGTAACAGGAACTATTGATAACAAATAATAGAGTTTGCAGTAAGCTTCACTTAGACAATTAATCATTAATTTTAGAGGTCTTACTTGGATTTTCAGACTGCAAGATACAATAACTAGAAATCTATAAAAATTTTGAACAATTATATACAGCAACGCACCCAAAAAGGCAAGCTAAGAAGATGTTATTTGGGTTCATTTGCCTTGTATGCATACCCAAGATCTCCTTGGCAAACAGTCGATGTGAGACTAAACATACACAGGTCTTCACATACTCTCTCCATTTTAATCTCTGGCATTCTTCGCTAGGCTAAGGGTCCAAATCCAGTCAAATCCAATCACAAACACCATGATCAACCTGCAGCCAACCTCAATGGGTCTATACTGCATTGTCCCCTAATCCATATGAGCCATAGGCAAGTTCCGCTCTGATACCCTTTGTAACAACCGAGGACCTTACCCAAAAAAGCTAGCCGAGAAGATATTATTTGAGTTCCTTGGTCATATATAAGTGCCCAAGATCTCTAATAAGAATAGCCAATGTGAAACTAAACACACGCCCGTATGGGTCCTCACAAAGTATCTATGGGGAAGTTCCCTAATACAAATATTAAAAGTAGATGTACATCATCTAGTAACTCAATCATGAGGTTTTAGTTGACCACAAATAATCTAGTAGCAATAATGGTAAATTTCTATAAAGCTTTTAAATATTGGCACAATGTAAGCTTACATATATGTGACGAGAGTTGGCACAGGCAATGCATATGCTATAGAGCCAAATAACCCATAAGCTGAGCCTCATGCACTGCTCAGGAGTTTGCTTTTAACAGTAGAATAGGTTAATAAGATGCAGCATTATTGACTAGTAAAACATTAATCGTTGACATTTTGATTAATGGAAACTATCTCAGTTCCCCTAACAGTAGGATGAGGTACATAGGCAGTCACAAGTACAAATTCTAAATTTCAATATGTACCCAATTTCCAAATATCAACTTGATCAAATGCACCTTTCTTATCCTTAGAATGAGTCCACTTAGTCAATAATCTCATTGGTCTGCTTCATTCTACCCAGTCTTCTTCTATTAATATCTACATCGAAGCCTTATTGGCTTCTCTACACATGGCAGTTTCTAGTCTTTTCTCCAATCCAAAGTCTTCCCAGATCCATTCTAGAATGACCAATCCATCCCATAATAGAGGACTTATTTTGTTTATCCATCTAACAAGAAGCAAGAAGTCAGATCTCAATGGTTTTTTACCTGAAATTAGTTGTTTTCTTGCAACAACAAGGCTTAGAAGGAAATTTCTTGATGAGAGGGGAAAAATAAATAGAAGACTGCTACCAACCACAATCAACCCCATATGGTCCAGAATGATCACGTACTAAAAGATTTAACTCCAAGCTATTTTTTTTTTGTTTGACCCGTTACGTTAAAAGATATGCTCTGGAATATGAGTCATAGAACAATGCAGGGTTCAAATGGTTATACATAGTATAAATAAGGACTAATCGAATCGAGCTCATCGATTTACCTAGGTTAATTTGTGGCCCAATAGAAAAAAAAAAGACGCATTTGTATCTTCGAAACCCATTTTAAGGGGCATTGTGCAAGATATCGTTCATTACTATTCCCATGCCAAGCAAGCCCATCTTCGATGGGGCAGCCAGGTCTTGCATTTTGGACATTTCAAACATAATGCTCAAGGGTCTATCTAATCACATCTCATGATTCACTTTTTAAGTGCACCTATTTTTGTTATTCCAAATCTTTAAGTTATTCGGAATAAAGTTGGAAAATGCCATTCTGCCTCACATTGATCCTATTTCATTATGCCCATCCTTCCAGTTTTTAAAGGAAGATGGAAATCCAGTGATATTTCTCATTCCATATAGACCATAATTATGTCCAAAGCATAGTTTCAGAAACCACCATAATGGGACAATACAACTAGTAGCTTATTGGTCTGGCATGAAACCAGCACCCAGTACAAGTGCTGAGTTACCAAAAAAGTATCAGCCACACAGGTCCACACTGATGGTACTGTACCAACTGCATCGGTCAGTATTGATGATTTTTGGAAGCCGCCATTTTTGGTAATACAATTGATACCTGTACCATACTGTTCCAGTAATAAAAGGTATGGGGTATTAGTATTTAAAACCTTAGTCCAAAGCATATGAATATTGTTTTACTGTAAGCTATCACATATATGTACAACAATTTTTCAAAACGAAGACATAAGAATACGCACACCTAAAACCATTTTATGCAATAGCATATAAATGATCATACCACGACAAGAACTCCCACCCCATACCCAAAGTGGTAAGTAGATCTAAAGAGGATTTGAGTCAAGGGGAATAGAAAGAAAGACAAGTAGTACAAAAGGATTAACATATGCTTGCTGCAACACTAAATCTTGGCATTGTCCGCATATGTGGTGTATTTAGGCAGAAGGAACATATGGTGGATGGCTTTGATCCCATCAATGACAATTTGCAATAGATTTGATAAACATACATCTTAGTTACGTACTCTTTTATAGTCATTCCCTGGAGTTATTGTGACAGGTGCGACTACTAATATAAGAGTATTTATTATGTGAATTGCAAACACTAATGGACAAAAGCTCAAATTAAAAAGCATGACTGATGAAGGCTCACGAAGTAAAGGGAGCTTTCTGCATTATAATATTAGAAAAGTAGCCTTTAATTTAAAGAAGTGGTACAATATGATTCATGGAGCCAGATCCAAATAGTTGGAACATGGTTTTAGTTATAATTATGGATGCTAAAATTCTGGAAGTATGAGTGCCGCAACATTTACATTCCTTTCTATTGATAAGAACCATGATCATTGATCAGTATTCGTGATTCTGGAAAACTAAGCACATGGCACATTTAGAAAAAATGCTTCACGTGATCAATGTCAGGTCTTTAATAAAATATAACTTTACAATGCAGAGTTTTCAATCCTGCGGTTCTCCAACAGACACAATACCATATAGTGGCAATGATTCAATTACTCATAACAATACAAGTTTAAAAAAACATGCAGATGACTAAATTGCAGTTCAGAACATAAAGACAATCCCCTCACAAAGAGCTTGAACAAGAATCCCAGAGAAAAGGGTCCCATCACAGAACCAAAACAACTACTAATACTAAAAGCACAGCAAAAAACAAGCATTACATGAAAAAGGCAGTATGACCATAATTACAGAAAGCACCAAAGCAATTAAAAGTCAACAATTTGCAGAGAGCGATGTGCCAGGAATGATTTCATCATTAGACCTGAAGAATATAACTCTAAGAAATGAATACCAAATAATTTATTAGGAGAGTAGTCCTTTAACATACATTGCTGTATCTGGGCATCGCTCCAAAACTAAATGGCGGTCCTCTCCTTCACCAACAGATTCATGAGCAAAGCTGGGAAAACAATTATAGTACAAATCGCAAGTCAAGAGCATCTAATTTAAAAGAAAAAAGATATTTACAGAAGTCGATGCATTTAGAAAAACGAAATAACTGAAAAAAATAAGAAGATTTGAGATTTGAAGTCATACCCATAAATATCTGCAAGACGATGCAAAAGCAGGCGATTATATGGGCTTGTTGGTTGAAGCTCTAAGACCCCATCTGGACTGCATCAAGTGGAAGAAAAACACCAGTCAATTTTACCAATTTCAACAAAACAGCAACAAAAAAGCAGGAAAACATGAAATTACTATTAAGCATTCCAGATTAGCAAAGCTAAGCTTCAAAAGCTTTAGCTTCAATCAGGCTTGTCAAGTTTGGGATTTGGCAATTTTGACAGTATCGGGAGTTTTAATACAAGCATCGCAGTATAGATCAAAGTAAGAAAAGGTGGTGGGTGGGGGAGAGAGAGAGTGAACCTATGTACAATATATGTTTATAGGATAGAACCTATGTACAAAACATAATATATAAATGTTGAAAATAAAACTATAATTGCACATATCTCATCAAATTGTTTGTAAGATTTGAGTTCAAATCTCAAGAACCAAGCTCAAATCTTATGGATCCACTAATGAGGGTGGATGGGGGAGAAGTGCAAGGTGTACTCTATGGAGACTCTTCTTTTTCTCTCAAAAAACTGTCTCCTAAAACCAAAAATCTCTTAAAAATAGAAATAAAAAATCATAAATTTTAGGCACTCAATGTTATTAAAAATTGTGGAAAGGTATCTTTGATCTCAAGATGATGTTTTTAGAAGGCTCATGAGGAGGCACAATAGCACTCAAGCAATTAATAGTCCAGGTAATGAATAAAAAGCAAAAATTGAAATTAAGATTTACTGAAGATTTGAAGTAGATTTTTCTTCATTTACTCATTTTTCTTGACTTAATAGAATATATTTATTAGTGTAAAACATAATGAATAATCGCTAAACCAAGGAAGTCCCAAAGAATTACTTAAATGAGTAATTCACATAGTTCGAAGATGCTATTATTTGAGTTAGTTTCCTTTTACTAACTCAAAAAAAAAAAAAAATACTGTTTGTCTAAATAGTTACCTAAATATACTCAAGTAAATGAAGAAACAATTGCAAAAAGAAACAATGAAGCAAGGTTTTAAGTACCGATACCGAAACCCATATCATTTTTCTATCCAAACAATATAGTACCCATACCAGCAATATGTATCGAAAATGATAGCTTCAAAAGGAATGAAAAATTGTCACTACTAGTATGTATGATACTGTCAGCACATATTGGTATAGCCCATGTATACTCATAAATAGCATTTCCACATCATGGCACCCATACTAGTGCTGATTTCGTATTGGAACTAAACAATACCGGTCAATATCTATCCTACTATATGAAGCAAGCTCCTGAAATATGTCCATGCATGAGGCATGTTTGATCGTCCGCATTTCCCTATCACACACTTTCCCATCTCATGCATCCCCCACTCCTATTTTGTCTTTTATTTATTATTTATTTATGCAAAATTTCTTATTAAAATAAAAAAAATAAATATTCAAATCTTTCTTTTAGTATTTATTTAATATTTATTTATATAAAAATTATTTTTAATTAAAAAATAACAGGTGCATCACATGTGCTAAATTCTACTAAACAAAAATAGCATCAGTGATTAGTTTTCACGAGAAATTAGCAAAACCATGAAAATTGTTAAAATGTTATGTCAAAACTAGTTGAGTTAACCAAAATTTATCAAAACTATCAAAACCTGAAATTAAGGGTTGGTTTCAGCCTGGTCCTGGCTAAAGGAGTTCAGTTACAGCAAACAGAACCGATTTATACAGAAAACTCAAAACCTTGAGAAAAAATAACAATAATAGCATACCTCATGAAGTCATCAAGAAGCATGACACAAACATGAGTCACGAGATTAAAGGACACCAGGTTGGACAGCAGGTTTAACAAGTGATAATGAACATCGGGTAGAACCATAAACAGCAAACCAGCAAAAGATCCAAGATGGAAAATTAGGTACTGAGGTTGTATTGAATTCAGAGTAAGTGGTAGGCCCGAACAGTGGTTCTGGTGATTCAGCAGAAGTGAAACACACACTACCAATCTAAAACCTTGATATAACCAATAAAAATTGTACTTTTAATAATTTAACAGACATGTTGTTAGTTATTGGTCGATAGCAAAATCAGAAACCACCATTTAGGAAGAATGGCACATTTGTCTACTTCTAAATTGAAAATCCTGGAATCTTTTAAAAAAGAAAATGAGATTCCCCCTTACAAGTAAATTTTCTTCAAAACAATGCTATCATTCTGGAGCAGATTCAGTTGGTTTGTTCTTTATGATCATTATAATCGTCTAGACTCTCACATATTACATGTTTAGTGTGTTCTTGCATTTATAAATTGCATGTATGTTTAGACCATAAGGCATGAAGAGGCCTTGTTGTATAAAAAAGATTTCATTTGGTATATTACTTTAAAAAATGACCAAATTCAATTTATTCCCATTGTTACTATACACATCTTCTGCCTCATCTCACTTATCAGCCATTTCTTTAGCAGCCTCGCATCAGAATGTTAACTAATAGTTTCTTAATAGCATTGTACATTTGCATGTTGCAGCAAATTTAGAAATAGTTGCAAGATAGCATACAAATTAAAATATTCCCAGAGATAGCAATCTATCTTTCTATAAGATTCATCTCTTCTAACTCATTGCATCCTCATTCCGCTAAAAGTGCAGAATTTAAACCACTTCTTTGACATTCCTATAGCACTCACTGAGCATACCCCACTGACTCCTTTTCCTTTCATTCCTTGAAAATAATATCTACAAAATCATCTTATATTGCCCATAATTTGCAAAGAAGTCAGTGCCCATAATTTCAATCATATATCTCAGCCCAGATATCATAATATCAGCCAAAATTGGAATTGGGCTTACAAATAATTATTTATATGTTATTTTAGTAAATATAATATTTCTTAATCAGTTATATAATAAACTAAAAAATTATGAAATAACTAATAAATTTTGAAAATAAAATCAAACTAATAATGAGCTTTATATAATAACATAATATTAATAATTATAATGATATGATAAATCTAACTTGTACCAAAATATTAACTATGCAATAAGTTATCTACATAGTTAAACAGAGGGTAACTATCTTTGTAAAATTTAATGTTAAATAACGGCAGACAATGCATTACCATTGATATACATATATAATATTATTTAGTTATATAATTATTTAGATACTCAAAGATATTATAATTTTAAAATTAATTTAAATAATTGACATGAATATTATGTGCCAAATAAAGTCATTTTAACACAGAATTGTTAGTTTATGTCATGAAATGTTAGAAAAAGTTGCATTTTCATTCACTTAAGCATAAATACAAGGATATGCAAATAGTTAACAAAGAACAAAATATAATAATTTATGAATTGTCGTCATGAAATTATGTTAGAAAAATTAATTTATAACATAAACTATTATGTGAGTTTTGCTTTCATTTCGGTCGATGTAATGACCAAGGACTTCATCTAAAAAGGCTACTAGAAGGTTATGCGAGGACCCATGCAAGCACTTGTTAAGTTCCACATTGGTTATGTGATAAGTAGGTCTTGCATACTGTACAGAGCAAGGAACCAAAATAATAACTCTTAACTTGCCATTTTTATTAACATAGGCCCCTACAAATGGTATCGAAGCAGACTTGGTCTATGACCTATGTGGACTAGGGGCATTATAGTACTAGGCCTTTTAGGGCTAACCAGAAGCCAATCTAGGTGTTTGTAATTGGATTTATAACTGAACCTGTTGCCCAACGAGGATGTCAGGGCTTAAACAGTGGAATATATAAGGGCCTGTGAGGATATGTGTTTAGTCCAACATCATTCGTGCACTGGAGAGACCTTGGATACTTACATAGGAGAAAGTAATACAACTCCTTTCAGCTAGCCCTTTAAGTGAGGTTATAGGTCGTTCCAATTGAGATATCAAGATATCAAATTGGGAGCTTATACAGGGCCAAGGAACCTAAATGACACCTTCTAGATAAACATTTTCGGATGAGGTCCTAGGTTGTTAAAGTCGAGATATCAAGATACCGGAGTATCTTAGTTATCTTGGGTGAGATATCAATATAGAGAGTTCTAGAACTATTTAAAAATAAATAATAATTTACAGTATTAGTTTATATGAAGAAAAACATTGGCCAATGATATTGCTTTCTCGATTTAATCTCAGTCAATATTTTTGCTTACATGACAAAACATCTCTCCCAATAAATTCAAATCATCTCAACCAATACATCGGATTTTACTAGTTTATATCGACTGAGATTTTTGGGGCCGGTACTTTTGAAATCTTATATTGAATGGTGCCCGATGCTGTGAGAAACAAGTTCTTGGTCAAGATCTCGATCGAGACAAACACCTTGAGAAGAATCATTGTAAAGAATTTTCATTCTTGCAGTAATAAAACTTAGGCTCTGTCTAATTGTTAAGAAGCTAACTGAAGACAAAGTTAAGTAGAGGGGAACCTTCTTTTCTAGATCCTAGAAATGGAAGGAAAATCCAAAAAGAGAAAAATTAGGAAAACATAAAGAGCCATGATTTTCTTCATGAAGGCTTAAAATTTTCTTCTCCTAAAAATAGTAACATATTATCTTGGCCACATAGTCGTATCATGTCAATATTTCTGCTGACATAGCAAAATATCTCGCCCAATATATTCATATCATCTCGGCCAAAATATCGAACTTCATCAGTTTATATTTGCTAACTTTTAGGGTGATATTTTTGATATCACATACTGGAAGGTGTCTAGTACTGAGACAAGCCGAATTCTTAGCCAAGATGAAAACCATGAGAAGAATCGTTGAAAAGAATATTCATTCTTGTAGTAATGAAACTTAGGCTCAGTTTGATTGCCAAGAAAACAACTAAAAACAAAGTTAAGTAGAGGTGAATCTTCTTTTCTAGATCCTAGAAATGAAAAGAAAATCCAAAAAGCAAAAATTAGGAGAACATAAAGAGCCATAATTTTCTCCATGAAGGCTAAAATTTTTCTACTCCAAAAATAGTAAATTTAAAAAAAGATAATAAAATGGCAAGTGAATCAAGATAAGAACTTCTAAACCACTTACAACTTTGCACTGCAATTTTGTTGACTCAACCAGAAATAAAATTTCCCAAATTTCTTTTTAGTTCTTTTCTTTTCTTGTGTTCATTTACTTTTCGTTTCTTTCAATATCTTGGCAGTCAAATAGAATCTTAAGCATATCCTGAAAATGAGGCACTTCTAAAGATTAGAGGCATGCTTAGAGATCATTATGTTGTGTAGGTTCACTTTCATTGAACCATGTTTACAAATCTAATAATGAAAAAGCAAAATCAATTTATGAAAATCCTCATCAAGAGTATATATGGATTTCACAATAAGCTTACAATGGAAGGTAATTTTAAAAGAAAGAAGAGGTTAGCGCTGAACCTAGAATCTATTGTTAAAACAGGGAAAAGAAAGTGAAGATAACTTTTGAAGGTGAAGTTTGCACTTTTTGATAGGAGAAAGCCACGGATAAGGTTGATTGTTTAGCTACCAGGGAGCAAAACATGATATACATATAGATGACATCTGCCTCAACAGCCTCCATTATATCATTTCATGTTTTTCATATTTTGAAGAAGTGCCTTACCCCAACCATAAGCATTAAGACCTATATTAATAGAATAGATTCCTGAAAGAAAGGGAGAAGATAATAGCCACATCTACATGCTCATTTCATACTTCTAAACAAAATCAATGTAAAACATTTTACTCTAACAAAATTGATACAAACCTTCAGCAATACTCGTAGGGATATTGAAAATATTTGATATGGATTTAGGAAACATATCAGAGGCTCATATTCTATGCTCCTATTTTGCATGTTGTACAAAGTTTTATGTCAGAAGAACCCATTGAATGTCAAATTTTATTTTCCAAGTTATAGTAAAAACATACAAATTGCAATTCATATTATATCCAAGTGCTGCAAACCCAATATAGGGAACCATATCGATACACTACCAATTTGGTATAGTACAATCGGTATGGTAAGATACACACTCCATACTGAGCCAAGATCTCAATATTTTTTTCTCACTCCTAACCATGTTACTGTCTGAAACCAAGTAGTACATATCGATACTGAGCAATACAAAGCGCTTCTGCTTAGTTCAAACTAAAGTACGCGGTACTGACCGAACCGATGTACCGGTGGAGACCGGTACCGGTTCGGTACTAGTTGGAACCAGTATCGAACTAGTTAAAAAAAAAAAAGCGTGGACATGCGCGCATCTGCGTTATGCCACAAAGTGGTATTAAATGCCACTATGTGGCATTAAAAGCCCACACGAGCTGCCCCGCGTGGGCTTGCTACCCCGTGCGACGAGCCTGCGCGGAAAACCACGCACTGCGCGTGGACGCTTGGTTCGCACCACATGGAACGTGCGGGGGCGCGAGTCAAGGACGCGTTTCCCCACTCGCGCCCACGCCCCCGCGCACGGTGCGCTGCCCCGGCCTCTCTCTTTATTTTTTCTTTTCTTTTTTCCCCTTCTCTTCTTTCTGAGCCGTTCTCTTTTCTTCCCCTCTCTCCTCCTCTCTTCTCCTCTTTTTTCCCCTTCTCCCACGAGCAAGAAAGATCTTCTTCCCCGCGAGGTGCTCGGAAGGAAGAAAGAGGCCCGGTAGTCTTCTTCCCCGCAAGAGAGGTCTTCTTCCCCCCTTCGACAGGTAGTCTTCTCCTCTTTCTATTCTTCTTCATCTTCTTCCTCTTCTTCTTGCTCTTCTTTCTTCCTCTTCTTCTTCTTCCGCGCGAGTACCGGTGCGAACCGCACCTTCTTTCTTCCTCTTCTTCTTCCGCGCGAGTACTGGTGCGAACCGCACCTTCTTTCTTCCTCTTCTTCTTCTTCCGCGCGAGTACTGGTGCGAACCGGTGCGGTTTGCACCGGTACCGGGCTTGTACCGGTGCAAACCGCACCGGTTCGCACCAGTACAGGCAAGGAACCGTTCGATTCTGACCCCAAATTCTATGGCTGTACCATACCGATGCCGGCCGGTACTGGTACGATACAGGCTGAACTGGTCAGTTTAGCAAATCTTGGTTCAAACCAATACGGACTAATTTGGCTTATATACTAAATTGAACCTTGGTACCACACTGGTACCTTACCAATTACCAAAGATACTATATGATCAATATGAGGTGGTACGGGTTAGTACAGCAATCCTTGATCATATCATAAAAAGATTAGGTTGAATAATTATTAGCATATTTTCCCAAATACCAAATAGATACTAAATTTGTGAGATTCAAAACCAAATAAACAAAATATCCTTCTTCAAGAAACACAAAAGGGAAAAAATGAACAAAACTACTAGCTTAAACTTAAAAGAGTAAATTGGGGGAAAAAGGGAATTACATATTAATTTACATATGTGTGTATACATTTTATCTATGCAGAAACCAAATGGATAAACCTCCCCTTGTCCTGATTACCTTGTATCATCTTGAAGAAAATTAACTAATGCTTCTTCAGTAGAAAGGACAAGGTGCTTGCTATATAGATTGTCCTTGATAAGAGAAGCCAGCTCCTCCACCTACAAGTTTATTAATATGGAAAGTCGAAGAGAATATCAAAGTTTGCTATATAAAAACATTATGTAGAATAACAAATTCTAAGTGAAACCGAGCTTATGAACTGCAAAATAATATAATTGAAAATATACAACACACTGAACTGTGAAAAATAGTGAATTAACCTGCATTTTTTTTCATGCTTCTTGAACAAGTATTGTGCCAATAGCAATAGATCATGATGCATTCTAGGAAGAAGAGGAATGACAATAACATGTTGTGGCTTTTTAAAAAAATAATGGTGGGCATCTGTCACAAAGATATATTAAATGAGGATCTGAGGTCTTGATCATGATGCACTTGTCCAAGGCAAGTTGAACATAACTGCGGTCGAAGGCTTGGATGATCTTCAAATGGTTACTCATGTTTCAACTTTTATAGCATTTATGAGATGAAACATAGATGTTTCCTGCTGGCATATTTAGTTGTTCTATTAGGTTCATTCATAATGATAATTTGTTTGCCTACAGGCTGCCATCTCACAATCTCAATTTTATAGTTATTGTCCTTTTTATTCAAGCTAGACTGAGAGAGAATTTTAATATATAAATTAATTATTGTCTTGAGCAGCATCAAGTGTTGTCATCATCATGAGACCATCAGCAGGACCTAGCCACAGGTTAAACATTAGTTGCCACAAGAATATCTCAAATTGAACTATCCGCTTTCTTTTATTTTTTTCTTTGATACTACACCGAGTACTAATACATTATGCAACCTTTCGATCAGCAATACAAAGCCCTCCACTGAAATTTTTTGTAATAATTGGGAGCTACTTAATTTGCAAATATCATATGAACCATGACAACAATCACAGAATATATTAAACCTCCTTACATAAACCATAGGGCTGTGATATAGACTTACATATTTAGTCACCCAGCAAGCTTGACTCCCCACTGAACTGTTAATTTCATCAAAAATCCTTACATGTACAGTGACCATCATGCAAACATTTGAAGCATTACTACATAAATGCAGGGAGAGAAATTGCTTCAATTACGTCTCCTCAGCAAATATTCAAGATCTAAGCACAACTGTCATTTCAAAGACACTTATGATCACACATTAATCATCAGTCATTGGCTCAATGTGGTTAGGACCAAAAGTATGTGCCATAGTAGTCTCATGCAGGACAGCAGCAAAAGTCGACTCAGGCACAGAGAAGTGGATATCGAGTTTTTTTTTCTTTGAAGAGAAAAAAGAATTATTGGAACATCTAGAAAGTGGGTGCTGGAATCAACTTTCCAGGGCATGTAACACAACCTAAATAGAAGTTTCCTGTTCCACCAGTAAATGTCAAATACAAGAAATTAAGGTCCTTTCAAGCCAAATTCAGGTCCAGGAGGAGTTGCTTTCTAGCCTCTCATAAACACCAGCTCTGGCACCGCGATTAACACTATGTTCAAAATATGACCAATATCTACTCAAATAATTGCAGAAGCATATAATTCATCCATCCTCTCCAAAGCAAAAGCCTAACCATAACTAGGTTTTCTATTTTTTGATCGAAAAACCAGAAATTTACCAAGAAAATGCAAAATTCCAAGAGATACGTCCATTTAAGCGTTTCAATTACAAGTGAGCACCGTGCCTACCAACATCAAGAACTCAAAATACGCTTGAGAAGTCAATGCTTTCAAGAATTTAATCAACTGGATAAAAAAATCTCGTGTACTTTCCAAACCGTAATCACCGTGAACAAAAAAAAAAACAACCCAGAGCACCAAAGATTATTTAATTATTCCCACTATCATAATTCCACGGAATTCTATGACCTAATTATGCAGAAATTAAGAAAAATCTCCATTCTTTGTTTTCCAATTGGTTTGCAATCGAGGAGAAGAAAGAGGTTGCTTTGCTTACCATCGCGAACTGGGTCATCGCCATGGCGTGAAGCGTCGGTTAAGCTGAAGGAATATGAAATTTTCTTCTTCGAGGCGTTGAACGGAAGCACTCCGCCGACGGGAAAATAAGAAGAGTCCCAAAACCCTAAGGAAACCTGAAGTCCTTCGATCGCGGTACTTTGCCTTTTAACGGTTACGGTAAAATTCCAATTGATGTTACGATTACGTGGCAGCCCGCCTCGTGGGAATCGGTTTATACAGCGGTCCGAGAATAAAATTTCTACAGGGAGAAAAATAAAAAAAAATAAAATAAAAATTTAAAAGAACGAAGGTAGATGTGTCTTGTAATGTTGACAGTCTTGCATAATTAGAAGAAACTTATTATATAATTGCCCTTTCATAACCTCCATGTGCTAATCTTTTTTTTTTTTTTTTTTGGTGAATGTGCTAATCCTTATTATGAAAATTTAGATGAAAAGAATCAATATTACATATTGGCTACTAATATTTGCACCTGTTTTTATGTATATTAGGCTTAATTTTGTTAAGACCGAGATGTGAAGGTACACACAGATATTCTCCTCTAAATTGGTATCATAATAAGTGGCCCACATTTGATTAAAATTAAGTTGTGATGTATATGATAAAATGAATCTACTTGATTGACATTAAACCAAAAGGTTGACTTATCAATTTGCTCTTTTTAACACCATTAGCATGAGCATTGGTCTATGTTTGAATAAAGCACATTATATCAGGTTATATTTGCTTCACATGAGTCCATAAAAGTATTGCAGAAGAGCCTAATGCATCTTGACACTCATTCTGATTTACATACATTATACTTCACAAAAGTGTATGTTTATCATTTTGGCATAAAAAATTATTGACACTCTCACAATACTCAAATGGTGAGTAACCTTCATTCATACCCATCTCAACAACCTAGCTAAAAGGATAAGTGTCACATAGGCAAGGTAAAAGTACATGGAGATCATATGACCTTCGCTAGGCTGGATGGGGTGTGACCATGATAAATCCTACCTATAGAGATTCAAACTGAAGGGATAGAATTCGACCATGATGTTGATGAGACAGATCAAGACTTGGTCCTAATCAATCACGACCACAACGTATATGAAGTCAGATAACCGATAGGAGTGGATCGAGGCAATCAAGTCGGTCTTAAAAATAGTTCTAAGTATGGAAGACTATGTTATAAGCCGAAGTGAAAAAAGATCGCCAATATAAGATATTTAAATAGGCTAATGCTAAAAAAATATAATTATTGATCTGATAGTTGGCACAGAGCAACTATTTGACAAACATACGTAGTGAGGATGATAGTATTATTTCGATGATTAACACAACCATTGAGGGAATATCAAATTAATAATACAGTTTAACGTGATACATCACTAATGAATACGACACCCTCGATACATTCATGATATATTAAGAGAATGAGATCAAGACGTCTTTCAATGATTAACAACGAGATAAAATTTGTAATAAAAAAGTGATAGAAAACTCTTAAATATAATTCAACAAAGTTTCAAATAAAATGTACTCTTAAGGGCAAAACAGTAATTTTCATTGTTCAGGGTATGTAGCTCTATCGTGGCATACACTCAAAATTACTTGAAATATGTTTCATTGATTATATGAATTAGTCTAACCTTAAGATGCAGAAAAGTGTGGATTGAGTCGACCCCAGAGGAAGTGGAGTCGACCCTGGCACACCTTGGAACATCTGGCACACCTCTGCAAAAATGGCACGGGTGAACAGTGAGTGGAGCCGACCCCAAAGAACCTTGAGCCGACCCCAGTTTGAAGCCTCAAGAAAACAACTCTCTGGATTTTATTGAGAGGGCCGATCCCAAGTTTTCTTGAGCCGACCCCAGCTAGAGCCGACCCCAGGAACACTTGAGCCGACCCCAATGGAGCCGACCCCAACTGAACATAAGCCGACCCCAAGGATATGTGTTCAAAACCATGTTTCTGGAATTCCTAAGAGGGTCGACCTCAATGAAACTTGAGTCGACACCACTACAGCATGGGTCGACCCCGAGAAAGTATGAGTCGACCCCAGTGAAAACAGCCGAAAATACAAGGTTCTATGGTTCCTGAGAAGGCCGACCCCACTGTAGCAGGGGTCGACCCCAGAGAAGTTTGGGTCGACCCCAGAGAAGGTTGAGTCGACCCCAAGTCTAATGAACAGTAAGTTGAGTCGACCCTAGGAAAGCTTAGGTCGTCCCAGCACGGGCAAGAACATAACGGCTAGTTCTGCAGAAGTACTTTTTGAGCTTCCACGGCTAGTAACGGCTAGTTTTTCAAATCTAACGAATGAAATGTGACCAATAGAGGTTGAAAAGTATTTAAGAGACACTATTCATCATAGGGGAGTATCTTTTGCAAAAAGTTAATAGCATATTCAAGAGAAAGCAAGCTCAAGCGCTCTTTATTAAGGTTGTTCATTCAAGTCTCAAAAAGGAGGTGGTTGAGCAATCTGAGTGTGCATTCAACAGCTCCACCAACCCATTGTGAAGTGAAGTAACCTTAGCAAAGAAGAGAAGAGCATCCTCAAAGCGATAACTATTTCTCATCTCTTCTCTTAGTGTAAAATTGTTATATTTGCTCATCTAGGAGTTTCAAATTCTTTCTTCTTAATTACTTTGTAAGGTTTGTTGGTGAGCCCGTAAAACCAACGGTATAGGTTGTTGGTGAGCCCACAAAGCCAACATAGGTTATTGGTGATCCCGGAAAACCAAAGTGCAAAGATTTTTGAATTGTGAGCCCGAAAAATAATCCAACTGTAATTCGTGAGATTATAATGAATTTCCAAGGGGATGCTTGGGGAGTGGACGTAAGTGCTTAGGAGAGCACCGAATCACTATACTTCTTGTGTGTTTGCATTGTGTATTGTTCTAACTTCACTACACCCACTCAATTAATATTAACTAAACTACTCACTCATCAATTGATTTGATTAAGGGATTGAAAAATTTAGAAAAACCAATTCATCCCCCCTCTTGGCTTGTCATCTTAGGCAACAAGTGGTATCAGAGCAAGGTGCTCTCATAGTATTTGCTTATCTCACGATCAAGAGTCAAAAATCATTGCAACCCAAGTGGGATGTTCTATGAGCGAGGGGCAATCCACAAATAGACCTCCCTTATTTAATGGCACTAATTACATATATTGGAAAGCTAGGATGAGGATATTCATTCAAGCTCTAGATTATGACTTGTGGAGTATCATAACTAGAGGACCACACGCACCCACAATTAGTATAGAGGGCACAATCATTCCTAAACCTAAAATGGATTGGAATAATAGTGATAGAAGACTAGCACAATTAAACACTAAATTAATTAATGTACTTTACTGCTCACTAGATGTAAATGAATTCAACAGAATATCTACATGCTCCTTCGCCAAAGAAATTTGGGATAAACTAGAGGTCACACATGAAGAAACTAATCAGGTTAAAGAGTCAAAAATATATATATTAGTACATAGGTATGAATTGTTTAAAATGGAGTCCATAGAGTCCATAACTGAAATGTTCACTAGATTCACGGAAATCATAAATGGACTATAGAGTTTAGGAAAGTCTTATACTAACTCTAAATTAGTGCGAAAAATTCTCAGATCTCTACCAAGAGTTTGGGAGGCCAAGGTAACCGCAATTCAAGAAGCAAAAAACCTCAATACACTGCAATTGGAAGAACTTTTAGGATCACTCATGACCCATGAGTTGACCATGAAACAAAACTCAGAAGAGGAGGTCAAGAAAAAGAATACCATTGCCTTGAAGTCTACGACTCCAAAATAGGAAATTGAATCAGAGGAGTCTGATGATGAGGAGGAATATAATGAAGAAGGAATGGCTATGCTCACAAGAAAATTCAAAAAATTTATGAGAGGGAAGAAGAAATTTCATAAAAGGAAGTCCTTCCTCAAAGATAACTCGAGCAAGAAAAAGAAAAAGGACAAAGAAAAAGAAAAAAAAATGTCAATTTGCTATGAGTGTAACAAACCCGAGCATTTCAAGATAGATTGCCCGGAATTAAAATGGATGGCAAGAAAACTTAAAAAGAAGAACCTCATGACTGAATGGAGTGAAAATGAGGAGTCAAGTTCGGAAGAGGAAGATCAACAAGAGAAGCCCAAATCTGCTACATGGCCAATGACGATGAGGTAGATTCTAAACTTGAATGTGATTTTACAGTAGAAGAATTACATATGCATTTTTAGAACTTATGGAAGAACATAAGAAGCTAATCAATAAAAATAAAGTTCTAAAAGATGAAAATCAATCTCTTATCAAGGAAAAGCTGAAACTATCTAATGAGTATGAAACATTAAGTAGAAGTTCACAAATGAAATTAAAAGTCTAATTATTGAAAATTTCAAGCTAAAAGATGATGCAGAAAAATACAAATCCTTAGTGGACAAGTTTACACTTAGCTCAACTAAATTAAATATGATTCTTGATAGTCAAAAAGCTGTATATGATAAAGTAAGGTTAGGATATAAAACAAATAGAAAGTAAAAATACTTAAAGAACATATTTGTGAAATCCAAAAATGAAAATATAACTTGTCATTGCTGCAATAAAGTAGGATATAAAGCATATGAATGTAATTTTAGAAAGCTCAGCTATAACAAATTGAGTGAAAAGAATAAGCTAAAATCCAAAAAAATTTGGGTTCCAAAAGAAACATTAAGTGCTAACCCTAAAAGATCCAACATAGTTTGAGTACCTTGTCACGCCCCCGTCCCGAGATCGCGGGCCGGGGGTCGCGCCAACCGCCGCACACCCGTAGGAAACTCTCCCCACGAGCATGCAAGGCATCTAAACCAAACACCTCAATTATGCAATTCTAAAATAATTTAACTGAATAAATGAAATCTCATTCCATTGACTAATTCAAGTCATAAGGTCTCACAAGTCTAAATACGCAGCGGAATAATCATTTACCAACATGCAGAAACCTAGTTCTTAAAATAACAAAAGTCCACCAATCATAATAAATGTCCATAATAACAAATCAACTTAAATAACCCTAATCTAAGATAACTTGTGCCACAATCCTTCTAGTCGCTCTCCCCAATTTGAATCCCCAATAGATTAGTTCTCGAAATCTGTAAAACAACAAGAGATAATATAATGAGCTAGACAGCCCAGTAAGTAATGAACACTCTAGCTGATAAATCAAGCAATAATATGTGGAAAATAAATAAATATGCAGTTCCAAAGTATAAGTCAAATATTTCTTGAATTCATAAGATTCTTTTCGCGGTTTCAAGATTCTTTTACGTATTCAATTTATCATGTCGATCCTGGACTATGACCACATGTTCCCTGTGGCAGGGTCATCAACACCGACTAATCTTCTTGCGGTGAGTCCTTCAGGACAGTCAATTGCCAACGTATCTGCCCCCATTGGCGGGGTCCTCAACATAGCCAGGTCGATAGTTCAGTTTGTTCTCTATTTCATATTTCAGTTATATATAAGAAAAATCATACAATATCAAAACCAAATGTCGTTCATATCTTAATTTCTTTCAATTTATCAGATTCAACTCAACAGCCAGGAACTATGACCACATGTTCCCTGTGGTAGGGTCATATCACCGACTATTCATCTTGCGGTACCAATATATTAGCCCCCATTGGCAGGGTCCTCAACATAGCCCGACTGCAAGTCTGAATCTATTTCAAGTCATAATCTTTTCTTACATTATATTTAGTGTTCCAAACCAAAAGGTACAATGTCAGAGCAATTAAACACAATTCAAATCAGAAGCAAATACGTTCAATCATAATCATATAATATTCTAAAAAAATACACATATAATCCATGCATCAAATTCGAAATCACGAATAATTCGATTCGTAAAACAGATATTTACTTTGCCGATAAATCTAGTAAAGAGGTTACATCACTTACCTTGCGAACGCGATCCACAACAAATCTAATTAATTCTGCAAATCCCTCGCAGCACCTAATATTCAAAACCATATTTTCTTTTAAAATTCATCACAATATATATATAAAAACCTAAATTTTAACATTCTCCCAGGGCCGACCTTGCCGAAGTGTCTAGCACCCCGGGTTCGGGTTCGGATCCGGGTTCATACCCGTAAACCACCCTCCTTTTAGTTATTTACTCTTTTTTTTTTCTTTTTTCTTTTCTTTTCTTTTCTTTTCTTTTCTTTTTTCCTTCTTCTTTCCTTTTTCTTTTCCCTTCTTCTCCCGAATCCCCTCTTCTTCTTCGGCGAGACAGGGGACCCGTGAGCCCCCGCCCCCCTTCTTCTTCCCTCTCGGTCGGGCCCAAGGGCGGCCGTGGTGGCCGGCCCTGACAGCGGCAGGAGGTGGCGGAGCAAGCCCGACCACTCCCGGCGGCTGGCGGCGGCGAACAAGGCCGACGATGGAGCATTCGGCTGACCCATTTTTGGACCCAAGTTTCCGGCGATCGGCCCGCCCCAACCCCCAACACATCATGGCCAAGCATCAAGCAAGGAGAAGGAGAAGTTTACCTTAGCCCCGACGAAGATCCAGCGCCTCTCTTCTCCGGCGGCAAGGAAGAAGGAGACCACCCGGTGCCGTGGCTCCTCTCTCTCTCCCTCTCTCCCTCTCTCTCTCTCTCTCCCTCTCTCCCTCCCTCTCGGTGGCCACACGAAGAAGACCCTCCCCCCCTTGGCGTGCGGCGGCTCTCCTTCGGTGGGCTCAAAGGAGAAGAAGAAGGAGAAGGAAGCCCTAAAACAGGGCTCCTCCTTCTTCTTCGGGATGGAAAGAATCCATCCCGTTGCTGCCTCACGTGCGTTGCACGTGAGGCCAAGTGTTGGGACTGGGCCGGTCAAGTGGACTGGGCCCAGTTCCAGGGTCTCACATTCCTCCCTCCTAAAAAAAATTTCGTCCCCGAAATTTTCATACCTGCAGTTTCGAAAAGTTGAGGGTATTTCTGCTTCATTTCATCTTCCAATTCCCAGGTAGCTTCTCTTTCTGTATGATGGCTCCACTGCACCTTGACGTAAGGTATAACACGATGTCTCAAAACTTGATCTTTTCTGTCCACTATCCGCACTAGATGCTCCTTATATGATAAATCTTCTCTAACTTGTAACGGCTCAAGCTCCGTGACACTACTTGGGTCTGGTATATATTTCTTCAACATTGAGACATGGAAAACATCGTGTACACCAGCCAGAGAAGGCGGCAAGGCAAGTCTATAAGCTACCTTACCGATTCTTTCTAAGATCTCGAACGGACCAACAAATCTGGGATTCAATTTTCCTCGAATACCGAATCTTGCAACTCCCTTTGTAGGTGATATTTTAAGAAATACATGGTCACCAACTTGAAATTCTAATTCTCGTCTTCTATTATCCGCATAACTCTTCTGTCTACTTTGTACAGTCCGAAGGCGATCTCTGATTAGCTGAATTTTCTCAACTGTCTGTTGTACAAGTTCAGGGCCCAACAATCTTCGTTCACCAATATCATCCCAACAAATTGGCGAACGACATTTTCTTCCGTATAAAGCTTCATAAGGTGCCATCTGTATGCTACTCTGATAACTGTTGTTATATGCAAATTCTATCAGAGGTAGATGCTCATCCCAAGAACCCTTCATATCTATGACGCAAGCTCTCAACATGTCCTCGAGTATCTGAATGGTCCTCTCAGACTGACCATCGGTCTGAGGGTGAAAGGCAGTACTAAAAATTATGCAAGCTTTTCCAAAATTGTGATACAAATCTAGTGTCTCGATCAGACACGATGGATACTGGAATGCCGTGCAGTCTCACAATCTCTTTAATGTATAATTTAGCTAGCCTTTCCAGACCGAACCCAACTTTGATAGGTAAAAAGTGTGCCGATTTGGTTAGCCTATCTACTATCACCCATACTGCATCATTAGAACTGGAAGTCTTTGGCAGTCCTGTTACAAAATCCATAGAAATTTGTTCCCACTTCCATATTGGAATGTCAAGAGGCTGAAGCGGCCCTGCAGGTCTTTGGTGTTCAGCTTTAACCTGCTGACATACTAGACATTGTGCCACGAATTGAGCAATTTCTCTTTTCATGTTGTTCCACCAATACAATTCCTTTAAATCTCTATACATCTTAGTTCCTCCTGGGTGCACTGTATATCCAGACTGATGGGCTTCTTTAAGAATTTCCTGTTTGATTTCTAAATCCATAGGTACACAAATTCTATTCCGATACCTCAAAGATCCATCTTCATGAATCCTGAATTCAGATATATCTCCTGCTTCTATCGACTTCCGAATCTTCAATAACTGCTGGTCATTACCCTGAGCTGTCTTGATCCTCTCTATGAGTGTCGGCTGAACCTGCATATAAGCCAATTGAGTCCTTGTGCCAGGTACTCGGATTTCTAGTTCAAATTTCCTCACATCTTCCAAAATATGTAGTTGGCTAGTAATCAAAGTAGCCATATTTCCTATTGACTTTCTGCTCAAGGCATCTGCAACAAAGTTAGCTTTTCCAGGGTGATAATTTATCGTTAGATCATAGTCCTTCAACAATTCCAGCCATCTTCTTTGTCTCAAATTCAATTCCTTCTGGGTAAATATATATTTCAAACTTTTGTGATCTGTAAACACCTCGCATTGCACCCCGTAAAGATGATGTCTCCAAATCTTGAGAGCAAAAATCACAGCTGCTAACTCCAAATCATGAGTAGGATAATTTTGCTCATAAGATTTTAATTGTCTAGAGGCATAGGCTACTACTTTACCGTGCTGCATCAAAACACAGCCGAGTCCCTTTTTTGAAGCATCACTATAAATTGTGAATCCATCATCACCTGTAGGTATAGTAGGAATAGGTGCTGTAACCAATCGCCTCTTTAATTCCTGAAAGCCTCGTTCACAATCTTCAGTCCATTCAAACTTAACTCCTTTTTGAGTTAAGCGAGTCAAAGGTATAGCTATAGAGGAAAATCCTTCCATAAATCGTCTGTAATAGCCTGCCATTCCTAGAAAGCTGCGAATCTCAGAAACATTAGTAGGCCTGTTCCATTGTACTACAGCTTCCACTTTTGCTGGATCCACAGAAATCCCATCTCCGGATATGATATGCCCCAAAAATGATATCTCATTCAACCAAAACTCACACTTCTTTAATTTAGCATAGAGCTTCTCCCTCCTTAAGAGTTGAAGTACGCTTCGTAAATGTTCCTCATGTTCTTCTTTTTCTTTTGAATAAATTAAAATGTCATCAATGAACACCACCACAAATCGATCTAGAAAAGATTTAAATATTCTGTTCATTAAGTCCATAAAAGCTGCTGGGGCATTCGTCAATCCAAAAGGCATCACCAAGAATTCATAATGTCCATAACGAGTTCTGAATGCAGTCTTGGGTACATCTTCCGCTTTGATCTTTAGCTGATGATATCCTGTGCGGAGATCAATCTTAGAGAAAACATGTGCACCTTGCAACTGGTCAAATAAATCATCTATTCGAGGCAAAGGGTACTTGTTCTTTATAGTGACTTTATTCAATTCTCTATAGTCAATGCAGAGTCTCATGCTTCCATCTTTCTTTTTCACAAAGAGCACTGGAGCTCCCCAAAGTGACACACTAGGTCGTATAAAACCCTTGTCCAGTAAATCTTGCAACTGATCTTTCAATTCTTTTAATTCAGCTGGGGCCATTCGATAAGGAGCTTTAGAAATCGGACCTGAACCGGGTACAAGATCAATAGTGAATTCAATTTCTCTGTCCGGTGGCAATCCTGATAACTCCTCGGAAAAGACGTCCGAAAATTCATTCACTATAGGAATGTCCTCTATCCTTAGTTCATCTTGTTGTATATCAATTACTGAGGCCAGATAACCTGTGCATCTTTTTCTTAACATTCGTCCAGCTTGCAAAGCCGAGATAATATGAGGAAAAACAGTTCCCTGGTTCCCACAGAAACTGAATGCCGGTTCCTCCGGAATTTGGAAATTTACCCTCTTGCCATGACAGTCCACTGAGGCATGATAGGTAGCAAGCCAGTTCATCCCCAGAATGACATCAAAATCCCGCATATCAAGTACAATTAGATCCACAGGTAACTCCCTATCTATTATTTCAATTTTGCATGCCTTGCATATAACATCAGTGCTCAACATACCACCTACTGGTGTCTCCACATAGAACTTGGTGGTCATAGATTCACACAATATATTATGTGTTTTGATAAAGCTTGAGGATATAAATGAATGTGTGGCACCCGGATCAAATAGGACATAAGCATAAATATCGAATACGGGAATAGTACCTGTCACCACTGCATTAGAAGCTTGTGCATCCTGCTGTGTAAGTGCGAACACCCTTCCTTGAGTCTTTGGCCTCTGGCTTCCTTCCATTGCCTGCATAGATTTAATCTCGTTTCTTTGTGGGCAATCTGCAATTTTATGACCTTTCTGTCCGCAATGAAAACAAGAACCTGTAACCCAGGGACAATTTGCAAATTCATGATTACCGCCACATCTTGAACACTTTCCATTCTCATTTTTGGGATTTCTATCTTTATTTGGCTTCTGAGCTGGATTCTTGAAATTCTTGTTTCCCCCTTTAAATTCAGCAGGTCTGTTTCTTTTCTTTTGGTTTCTTTCTCTTTCAGCAAAAGCTTCGTTGACTTCCCTTTCAATGATTAAAGCTTTATTCACCACAGCTGCATAGGTAGTCAACTCATAGGGTACCACTTGCTTCCTAATTTCAGTCTTCAATCCCATCTCAAACTTGTGCACTCGGTCTTGCTCATCCTCTACCAATTTCGGAACAAATTTGGCTAGTTCTGTGAATTTGGCTTCATATTCGGCCACTGTCATGCCCCTTTGCTTCAAATGGATAAATTCTTGTTCCTTCTGTGTCCTGACACTCCGAGGAAAATATTTATCATAGAAGGCTTTTCGAAATTTATCCCAAGTGAGAGGTTCCCCATCATGCTCAAATTTATGCTCCAACATCTGCCACCAATTAAATGCTTCTCCCTGCAACATGTATGATGCAAACAGAAGTTTTTCATCATCCCGGCATCGTAAGACAGCAAATATTTTTTCCATCTCCGTAAGCCAATTGTCTGCTTCCAAAGGTTCTGTAGTCCCCTGAAAAGCTGGAGGAGCCAGCCTCTTAAATTCAGCTATGCTGTTACGATGTTCACACTGTTCCCCTCGTCCTTGTTGAGGCTGTGTCTGGAGCAACTGTGCTTGTTGTTGGAGCAACTGCTGTTGCACCTGCTGTTGCATTTGCATGAGGCCCACCATGGTCTGCATAACCTGGCTTAAGCCCGGTTCCTGTCCCGTTTGAGGGTTCATGACTCCCTCCTGCTGAGGGATACTTCCAACCCGTTGAGGTGTGCTGTCAGCATGCCGGTTCGGTGTCTCATCTGCAGCACTAACAGTAGTCTTTCTCGCCCGACGTTGAGGCATCCTGACCTATATACATCAAATAACAGCAGACTCATAAAAAGAAAGCTCACCGAATTAAATTTTTTTTTTTTATTATTATTTTTATATATAAGAACAATCATCACATTCTTCACACCTAACGTCCCAATGTCCCTAGTGTCTACCCACCTACACTCATATCGTGTATGATTCTTTGTCTTAGATTCTATCCAAGTCCGCTCTGATACCACTTAAGTTGTCACGCCCCCGTCCCGAGATCGCGGGCCGGGGGTCGCGCCAACCGCCGCACACCCATAGAAAACTCTCCCCACGAGCATGCAAGGCATCTAAACCAAACACCTCAATTATGCAATTCTAAAATAATTTAACTGAATAAATGAAATCTCATTCCATTGACTAATTCAAGTCATAAGGTCTCACAAGTCTAAATACGCAGCGGAATAATCATTTACCAACATGCAGAAACCTAGTTCTTAAAATAACAAAAATCCACCGATCATAATAAATGTCTATAATAACAAATCAACTTAAATAACTCTAATCTAAGATAACTTGTGCCACAATCCTTCTAGTCGCTCTCCCCAATTTGAATCCCCAATAGATTAGTTCTCGAAATCTGTAAAACAACAAGAGATAATATAATGAGCTAGACAGCCCAGTAAGTAATGAACACTCTAGCTAGATAAATCAAGCAATAATATGTGGAAAATAAATAAATATGCAGTTCCAAAGTATAAGTCAAATATTTCTTGAATTCATAAGATTCTTTTCGCGGTTTCAAGATTCTTTCACGTATTCAATTTATCATGTCGATCCTGGACTATGACCACATGTTCCCTGTGGCAGGGTCATCAACACCGACTAATCTTCTTGCGGTGAGTCCTTCAGGACAGTCAATTGCCAACGTATCTGCCCCCATTGGCGGGGTCCTCAACATAGCCAGGTCGATAGTTCAGTTTGTTCTCTATTTCATATTTCAGTTATATATAAGAAAAATCATACAATATCAAAACCAAATGTCGTTCATATCTTAATTTCTTTCAATTTATCAGATTCAACTCAACAGCTAGGAACTATGACCACATGTTCCCTGTGGTAGGGTCATATCACCGACTATTCATCTTGCGGTACCAATATATTAGCCCCCATTGGCAGGGTCCTCAACATAGCCCGACTGCAAGTCTGAATCTATTTCAAGTCATAATCTTTTCTTACATTATGTTTAGTGTTCCAAACCAAAAGGTACAATGTCAGAGCAATTAAACACAATTCAAATCAGAAGCAAATACGTTCAATCATAATCATATAATATTCTAAAAAAATACACATATAATCCATGCATCAAATTCGAAATCACGAATAATTCGATTCGTAAAACAGATATTTACTTTGCCGATAAATCTAGTAAAGAGGTTACATCACTTACCTTGCGAACGCGATCCACAACAAATCCAATTAATTCTGCAAATCCCTCGCAGCACCTAATATTCAAAACCATATTTTCTTTTAAAATTCATCACAATATATATATAAAAACCTAAATTTTAACATTCTCCCAGGGCCGACCCTGCCGAAGTGTCTAGCACCCCGGGTTCGGGTTCGGATCCGGGTTCATACCCGTAAACCACCCTCCTTTTAGTTATTTACTCTTTTTTTTTCTTTTTTCTTTTCTTTTCTTTTCTTTTCTTTTCTTTTTTCCTTCTTCTTTCCTTTTTCTTTTCCCTTCTTCTCCCGAATCCCCTCTTCTTCTTCGGCGAGACAGGGGACCCGTGAGCCCCCGCCCCCCCTTCTTCTTCCCTCTCGGTCGGGCCCAAGGGCGGCCGTGGTGGCCGGCCCTGACAGCGGCAGGAGGTGGCGGAGCAAGCCCGACCACTCCCGGCGGCTGGCGGCGGCGAACAAGGCCGACGATGGAGCATTCGGCCGACCCATTTTTGGACCCAAGTTTCCGGCGATCGGCCCGCCCCAACCCCCAACACATCATGGCCAAGCATCAAGCAAGGAGAAGGAGAAGTTTACCTTAGCCCCGACGAAGATCCGGCGCCTCTCTTCTCCGGCGGCAAGGAAGAAGGAGACCACCCGGTGCCGTGGCTCCTCTCTCTCTCCCTCTCTCCCTCTCTCTCTCTCTCCCTCTCTCCCTCCCTCTCGGTGGCCACACGAAGAAGACCCTCCCCCCCTTGGCGTGCGGCGGCTCTCCTTCGGTGGGCTCAAAGGAGAAGAAGAAGGAGAAGGAAGCCCTAAAACAGGGCTCCTCCTTCTTCTTCGGGATGGAAAGAATCCATCCCGTTGCTGCCTCACGTGCGTTGCACGTGAGGCCAAGTGTTGGGACTGGGCCGGTCAAGTGGACCGGGCCCAGTTCCAGGGTCTCACATACCTAAAGTACATTCTTGATTTTGATTGCAGGTGTGTCTTACAGCCAATAACAAGGATAGATTACGGTATCTAGATAGCGGCTTTTCAAGACACATGACAGGTGACATTGAACAATTTGTTACCTTGGAATCTAAAGAGGGTGGAGTGGTAACCTATGGAGACAATGGAAAAGGACTTATCATTAGAAAAGACAAAATTTGTATCACTCCATCTACTTTTATAGAAAATATTTTATTGGTTAATGATTTGAAACATAATTTACTTAGCATAAGTCAATTTTGTGATAAAGGTCTTAAAGTCTCATTTGAAGCTTCAGTATGCATAATCACAAATCCTAAAGATAATAGCATTGTACTTACAGAACATAGGCATGGAAATATTTATTTGGTAGATCTTCATGACTTAGCTAAGAAAAATGGATTATGCTTAATCTCTAATGAAAAAAGAAAAATGAAACAAGTTGGCTATGGCATCGTAGACATGCTAGTATGGACTTAATATCAAAACTAGTCAAAAAGGATTTGATAAGAGATGTGCCAAAACTGGTTTTTGAAAAAGATAAAAGCTGTAGACCATGTGCATTAGAAAAGCAAATAAGATCATCTTTCAAATCAAAGAATGTAGGGTCAACTACTAGGCCTTTTGAACTCATTCACATGGATCTATTTGGACCTACTAGAACCACAAGTCTAGGAGGAAAAAAGTATGGACTAGTAATAGTGGATGACTTCTCAAGATATACATGGGTCTTGTTTCTTGCACATAAAAATGAAGCATTTTCAGTCTTTTTGAAATACTATAAAAATGTTATAACTGAATAGAATTTTACCTTAGTTGCAATTCGAAGTGATCATGGAACTAAATTTGAAAATCAACACTTCGAAGAATTCTGTAATGAAAATGGTATTTCACATCAATTTTCAGTACCTAGAACGCCTCAACAAAATGGGGTTGTTGAAAGAAAAAATAGGACCTTGGCAGAAATGGCTCACACAATGTTATGTGAGTCAAATCTTCCAAAGTACTTTTGGGCTGAAGCTATAAATACTGCTTGCCATATTTTAAATCGTATTTTAATACGTCCGATAACAAAAAAAACTCCTTATGAACTTTGGAAGAATAAGAAACCAACTGCTAGATATTTTAGAGTATTTGGACGTCGATGTTTTATCTTAAACAATGACAAGAAGGATCTAAGCAAATTTGATGTCAAGTCAGATGAAGGTATCTTCTTAGGATACTCTACTTCTGGCAGGGCATACAGAGTCTTCAACAAGAGAACCCTTGTAGTTGAAGAATCAGTAAATGTTATTTTTGATGAGTTTGATAGTGAGTCCCCTAGGAGAGAAACTATTCTTGATGATGATGCAGGAATTATTAAGTTTGAAATGATGAATCCTAATGACGTGCCAAATCAAGAAAAGGAAGATGATCATGCTCCACCACAATCTCAAGACTTACCAAAAGAATGGAGGTATGCACATGGACATCCCAAAGACTTAATTATTGGTGATCCATCACAAGAGGTAAGAACTCGATCCTCTCTTAGAAATTTGAATGACTATCTTGCTTTTGTTTCACAATAGAACCTAAAACTTATAAAGAAGCTGAGCATGATATAAATTGGATTAATGCTATGCAAGAAGAATTAAATCAATTTAAAAGAAGTAATGTATGGACATTAACTGAAAGACCAAAGCATAATTCTGTAATTGGAACAAAATGGGTTTTTAGGAATAAGTTAGATGAAAATGAAATAGTTACAAGAAATAAAGCTAGACTTGTAGCTAAGGGATACAATCAAAAAGAAGGGATAAATTTTGAAGAAACATTTGCTCCTGTAGCTAGATTAGAAGCTATTAGATTACTTCTAGCTTTTGCATGCTTTATGGATTTCAAATTATATCAAATGGATGTAAAAAGTACTTTCTTAAATGGTTATATAGAAGAAGAAGTATATGTAGAGCAACCCCCTGGTTTTGAGAATCATGAATTCCCTGATCATGTATTTAAACTACATAAGGCACTATACGGATTGAAACAAGCACCTAGGGCATGGTATGATTGATTAAGAAAATTTCTATTAAATAATGACTTTAGTAGAGGAAACGTAGACAAAACACTTTTCCTTAAGAAAAAAGATAAAAATTTGCTAGTGGTACAAATATATGTAGATGATATCATATTCGGTGCCACTAATGATAATCTTTGAAAAGAATTTGCTGAATTAATGCAAGGAGAATTTGAGATGAGTATGATGGAAGAACTAAATTTCTTTCTTGGATTACAAATCAAGCAAACTAAGAAAGGAATTTTTATTCATTAAACTAAGTATACAAAGGAAACACTAAAGAAGTTTGGAAATGAAAATCACAAAAAAATAGGCACTCCAATGAACCCCACTAGTAAGCTAGACAAAGATGAAAAAGGAAGAAGTGCAGATATGAAACTCTATAGAGGCTTAATTGGATCTTTACTTTACCTTACTGCTAGTAGGCCTGACATAGTATTTAGTATGGAAATATGTGTTAGATACCAATCAGACCCTAAGGAATCACATCTAAGTGCTGTCAAAAGAATCCTTAGATATCTAAGAGGAATCACAAATATAGGATTATGGTACTCTAGAGACTCTTGTCTTGATTTGCTTGCATATTCTGATACAGATTTTGCTAGATGCAAATTAGATAGGAAGAGCACTAGTGGGACATGTCAATTCCTAGGAAGTAACTTAGTATCATAGTTTAGCAAAAAGCAAAATTCAGTAACATTGTCAATAGCTGAGGCCGAATATATAGCAGCCGGGAGTTGTTGTGCTCAAGTACTGTGGCTCAAACAACAACTAAAGGACTATGGAATCAAACTAAACAACATTCCAATAAAATGTGATAACACTAGTGCCATTAATCTTACCAAAAATTCGGTTCAGCACTCTAAGGCAAAGCACATTGAAATAAGGTATCACTTTATTAGAGATCATGTGCAAAATGGGGATGTATGTATTGAGCATGTGAGTACCGAGAAATAATTAGCTGACATATTTACAAAACCTCTAAGTGAAGATAGATTCTGCGTGCTTAGGAGGGAATTAGGCATATGTGATCCCTTTGATTGAAAACAAATGAAAGGAACAAGTTGTCTCATGATACTCTCCTCCCATTTTGAAAATCCCATGAAACATTAGTAAAATTATTCATTTATAGACTCCTTACTCATATATCAATGTCCCACAAAAATTTGGTAAGGATCAGAAAGAAGGAAGAATTTTAAAAAAAAAAATTTGGAAGCCTGAATTGGGGCCGACCCGAGCCAGAATGGGGTCGACCCCTCCTTGAGTCGACCCAAGCAAAAGCTGGGGTCGACCCAACGGCGGGACCTCCATTTTTAAAGGGAACCCGTGAGCCATTTTAGGGCATTCTTTCCTTTTATCTCCTTCCTAAAATTCTATTTTTTACTCTCCAAAACCTTTCAATCAACTCCAAACAGTATTAGATTGCTTCCCTAAGCCGTTAGATCAAGACCTAAGGAAGCATTTGGTGAAAATGGGACCCAAGCGAGCCGTTGCTAAGAGATCCAGAAGAGTCTCAAGGCCAACCATTGTAGAAGGGTGTTCTAGAGAGTCTTCTACAGTGCCTCCACAAGGTGAAACACGTGCTGAGCCTCCTCCACCTTCTTCCCCTTCAGTTCAACTTGCTAAATATGCGGAAAGACCGATAACCATGGGAAGAAGGATCCATTCTGAATTTTTGGATCAAGAAGGGTTCCGGTTGGGTGGTTGGGTCCGAAGGCAAGGATGGAAGTATCTGTGCTCCCTAGATTTAGTGACCTACCCGGGCTTAGTTCGTGAGTTCTATGCCTTTCTAAAGGTCGGTCCGGGAGGGCTTGTGTCTGAGGTTCGAGGAGTATGAGTTCATGTTTCAGAGGAAAGCCTAAGTGAGTTGCTTCATCTCCCCTGCAAAGGAGCCACACCAGAAAAAACCAGAGAACAAGATGAGAGCTCCACAGCTGATCTTTGAGAGAGATGATTTTGATTACTCAGAAAATATAATAGCTAGTTCTTTGTCAGCTGAGATGAGGCTATTGCATAATTTCATAGGTAGGATTCTATTTCCAAAAAGTGGAAGATTTGATCATATATCTGAGCGAGACTTGGCCATTATGGAGCATGTTATTCACGGTATTCCTCTGAATCTTCCAGCCATGATGATTAGGTAGATGCATGAGGCCATATGCAAATCGAGAGTCTCCTTGCCCTACGGTATGGTACTCACTTTAATAATTAGGCATCATGATATATGTGTAGAGGGAGAAATATCCAGGCATTTTCTATTCACCGACACCTACATTGCACGGTCCCTAGTGCGCATGGGTTATGAGAAGGTGGATGGTCAGTGGGTGCATGGAGGTGCAGGGGCACATGCACCAGAGGCTGATGCACTAGAGCTTGGAGGCTCTATCCCTGAGCTTGAGATACCTACGGATCATCCCACAGCACATTTAGAGGCAGGACCTTCATCATCCACACCTACGGGATGCACAGAAGAATTTTGGAGTAGGATGACTGAGCTTGTGTCAGCTCAGGTGAAGACTCTCTCTAATGGCATGATGAGCAGGATGGACAGTATGACTGCTGAGATTAGAGGCCTCAGAGACCAGGTGATAGCATTAGAGAGAGAGTGAGGCTCATGGTCCATATGTGCCCCGAGCAGCTGAGTCAGAAGTTTCGGCACAGAGTCACCCAGCTCACAGAGGTCCACAACAGACTCAGTCCCATCAGGCCAAATCTCCCCTCGCCACTTATGCTAGGAGGATGAGGACTAGATCACAGCCTTTAGATTCCTACTAGGCTCGATGATAGCACTATAGAAGTACATCATAATTAGTGCCTAGAATTTATCTAGTTCTCTTATGCATTTTAGTTTGTTCATGTATTTTGCACCTTATTTGATGAACATTGTACTTTTGGCATCAGTGTACCACAATGTTTCATTTTGATCAATAGAATTTGGATTTTATTATTTATTGCTTCTACTTATCTATTGCTATACATTCTTTTGATGATAACAAAAAGGGGAAGAAGTAAGAAAAGAGAGAAGTTGCGATATAGGGAGAGAAGTAAGTTTGGAATTAAATAGGAAGAGATTATATTCACTTAAGGGGGAGCAATATGTAACAATGAAAATTTTTAAAACAAGAAAATCTGAATTTTCAATCAAAATTTCTGAATTTGGCACATACTCCTCATGTCTCGATACATAACCTGAAACTCTTGCTTTATCTTAATTTTTTAAAGTTTCATCTTTAATAAAATACAAGAGAAAGGGGAGAAAATCAAAAGTTTAAATTGGTAATATTTGGATGAAAAAGGGGAGCTTTCACTTTCAATTTAGAAAAGCTGAAATTCAGCAACTCAAGCTCTTTCTAAATTAAAACTCCTAATTTTAATACAAGCGTTAATCTGCCCATGCTCAATGTTTTGTAATCATCAAAAAGATTGAGGATGATATTGTTATTTCGATGATTAATACAACCATTTAGGGAATATCAAATTAATAATACAGTTTAACGTGATACATCACTAATGAATACGACACCCTCGATACATTCATGATATATTAAGAGAATGAGATCAAGACGTCTTTCAATGATTAACAACGAGATAAAATTTGTAGTAGAAAAGTGATAAAGAACTCTTAAATCTAATTCAGCAAAGTTTCAAGTGAATTGTTAGGATCTGTCACATGCCGCTGAAAATTCAAAAATTTTTCAGATATGCAGTGGAAAGACATGTGCATATCCCGTTCATCGCATGAACATATTTTAAAACCATTTATAGATAGATTAGGATTAAATTCTTATTAAATCATTTTAGAATCATGATTAAGAAGATCAGATCTTCACCTTGTGCGGGTAGATTGTCTCCGTAAATCTGATTCACGTGGTATTTGATGAAGGTTCAGTGGAAGCCGCACATGCATCCGGCCTCTACGGGTATCTACACGAAGTAATGATTCGATCGAAGCCTTTGGATCTCTCCGGGGTGCTAGCTCCCTTGCAGAGAAGGCTATTGATGGCTGAGATCCTCTTCTTTGAATCAACTCTTGATTGCCTTGAGAAGAGGAAGATGAAGAAGGAATCTAGGAAGAAGAATAAAAGGCCCTTCGCAGCCTTTTTTTTTCCATATGCTAGAACCAAGGAAGAAAGACCAAGAGGAGATGAATGCCTCCTCTTCTTTTATTATTGCTGATGGTGGATGAAAGGAGGAAGAGAGGAGAGGTCTTCACGGCTGAAAATGAAGGGAATTCACTCAAAAATTCGCAGCCCCTTGACCCCCTTCTTTTATGGTGTGTGGATAAGGATGAGCTCCTAAATTTTAGGAGCTCATCTTTATCCCTATTTTGAATTCAAATAGGAGGGGCATGGCCCCTCCTTTTTCCTTCACGCCACCAGCCAAGGGAGAGGCGTGGGCCCCTCCCTCTTCTCCCATATGGTCAGCCCCTAGTTGATCAAATCAAGTAGGGAGGGTTGGGTCCAAAGGATGGGTCCAATCCTATTCAAAATAGGATTATGTACACCCATTTTATTTTCTCCAAATTCTAATCCAATTAGAATTTAATTGAACCATGACTCAATTGAACTCTTCAATCCTAATCCAATTAGGAGTCATTTAATTAATTAGATTAAAATTAAAATTAATTAGGACTTAAGAAAATTCTAATCTAATTAGGACTTATTAAATTTCAGCCCTAAGGCAATTAGGACTTTAGAAATCCTACTCCAAGTAGGACTCTAATTTAATTTGAAATCCTAATCCAATTAGAACTCCAATAATCCTACTCCAAGTAGGACTCATGATCAAGTCTAATTAATTAAATTAAATTGCAATCCGATTGCAATTATTCCTTCTTCAACTCACTAACTCTTAGCAGGTTAACCAATTATCAATCAAATTGATTATTTGTGATTCCTAATCACAATTCAACCATCGGATCGGTCATTACCTCTAATGTGTATGACCCCATAGATTCTATTCTGACTGGTAGTGAGATATATTGCGATCTCTATCATAATATCATTGAAAACTTCTTTCAATGGGTTGAAACAATTCCAACTCAACTCACCAGGGATTATCGACCATCAAGATGATCCCTGTGAGTCTCATCATCCACCAGTGACACCTAGCAGTATGTAGTGGCTATCCAGCAGAATAGAATGATGAACCTCTAAGTGCAATTATCATATGATACAGTCCTTCTATCGTGGATCCCTACAGACCGGAGGTCATGGATAACTCGTCAAACCCCGTCGTCTGTCATATGTCTAGATTTATTCGACTTGAGTTCGATAGTGGAAAACTCTTTCTCCACTGTATATTACTGCCCTGGCCAAGGTCTTAGAACTCAGTCTAATAAATCACATAGGATCACTCCTCTTCTATCAAGGTCGATAGATTTCATGTAAGTGCATACCCTACTCCTACAATGAACCTACTGCAGCCAATCTACACTACAAGGACCCATATAACTAGAGACCATGTATATGTGTAGTCAAACTATAATAACCTCACTGTGAGTAGCCGAAGCACCGCAGGTCAAAGGACCAGTCACACTACTGCAACATCAAGCACCCATGTTCTCTAACAAGCACCTGCACTATCACTTCAGTGTCCCTACACTGTGGACTTGAGTCTCGTCCATCTATAAGGAAAGCCATCTGTGCACTGATCGGATCGATCACCATCCTCGTGATGATCCATTGATCAGGAGCATTTAGAAATTAATCACTAATGATACATGGCTCAAATTCTCAACTCTTTAGAATATGTATCATCTTATTAATTTCTTGGACGATTCATAGACACCTAAACAATATGAATGAAAAGATGCCCATTTATTATTCAATAATAATAAAATCAAGTACAAATTTATGTTTCAGAATTAATAATGTGTCCGCCAGATTGGCTTCTAGGGCATACATCTAACAATATACTCTTAAGGGCAAAACAGTAATTTTTATTGTTAAGGGTATGTAGCTCTATCGTGGCATACACTCAAAATTACTTGAAATATATTTCATTCATTATATGAATTAGTCTAACCTTAAGATGCAGGAAAGTGTAGATTGAGTCGACCCAGAGAAAGTGGAGTCGACCCTGGCACACCTTGGAACCATCTGGCACACCCCTGCAAAAATGGCACAGGTGAACAATTAGTGGAGCCGACCCCAAGAGAGGAGCCGATCCTAAAGAACCTTGAGCCGACCCCAGTTTGAAGCCTCAAGAAAACAACTCTCTGGATTTTACTGAGAGGGCCGACCCCGAGTTTCCTTGAGCCGACCCCAGTTGGAGCCGACCCCAACTGAACATGAGCCGACTCCAAGGATATGTGTTCAAAACCTTGTCTCTTGAATTTCTGAGAGGGTCGACCCCAATGGAACTTGAGTCGACCCCATTGTAGCACGGGTCGACCCCAAGAAAACATGAGTCGACCCCAGTGAAAACAGCCGAAAGTACAAGGTTCTGTGGTTTCTGAGAAGGCCAACCCCACTGTAGCAGGGGTTGACCCAAGAGAAGTTTGGGTCGACCCTAGAGAAGGTTGAGTCGACCCCAAGTCTAATGAACAGTAAGTTAAGTCGATCCCAGGAAAGCTTAGGTCGACCCCAACATGGACAAGAGCATAACGGCTAGTTCTGCAGAAGTACTTTTTGAGCTCCCAACGGCTAGTAATGGTTAGTTTTTCAAATCTAACGAATGAAATGTGACCAATAGAGGTTGGAATTTCATCAGAGGGAAGTATCTTTTGCAAAAAGTTAATAATATATTCAAGAGAAAGCAAGCTGAAGTGCTCTTCATTAAGGTTGTTCATTCAAGTCTCAAAAAGGAGGTGGCTGATCAATCTGAGTGTGCATTCAACAGCTCCACCAACCCATTGTAAAGTGAAGTAACCTTAGCAAAGAAGAGAAGAGCATCCTCAAAGCGATAACTATTTCTCATCTCTTATTTTAGTGTAAAATTGTTATATTTGCTCATCTAGAAGTTTCAAATTCTTTCTTTTTAATTACTTTGTAAGGTTTGTTGGTGAGCCCCGTAAAACCAACGGTGTAGGTTGTTAGTGAGCCTGCAAAACTAACATAGGTTATTGGTGATCCCTAAAAATTAAAGTGTAAAGATTTTTGGATTGTGAGCTCGAAAAATAATCCAACTGTAATCCGTGGAATTATAGTGAATTCCCAAGGGAACGCTTGGAGAGTGGACGTAGGTGCTTAGGAGAGCACCGAACCACTATACTTCTTGTGTGTTTTTATTGTGTATTGTTCTAACTTCACTACACCCACTCAATTAATATTAACTAAACTACTCACTCATCAATTGATTTGATTAAGGGATTGAAAAATTTAGAAAAACCAATTCACCCTCCTTTCTTGGCTTGTCACCTTGGGCAACACGTAGTGGGAGAATAGTTGATGTCAGTTATCAGAACCACCAAGAGTGGATGCTAGGCGTATATAGCAACCATCAGAGTAGGCAGTTATGATATTTTAGTACAAATAAGTGAAATTTGTATTCTATAAGAATCTTTCGACAATTCAATCAATGCATTTTATCTTATTTTGTTTTATTGTAGCTTTTTCCTTTAGAAGTAATGTTAACTTAGCTTAGATCTCTACTACTATAGCTCAGGCTATAGTTCCATCTTTATCCAAATCTATCTTCTTCTAATAGTGGTGTGATGGTGGCGAAAATCCATAAAGGTTAAGATACCTAGACCCATGTTACTCTAGCTCGTATCCTCCCTTCGATCACTCTAATGTTGGTAGCATACCCGCACAACTATCTATCCTTGCCATCTGACTTGTGCTAACAAGTTATCTATCACGCTCGTCCCCTCAGGTGGTGCAAGAGATACATCATAGGTGTGTCTTGCAACCCATAGGATGAAAACAAAGTGATACTTAGATAACGGTTGCTTAAGGCATATAATAGAGGATGGATCACAATTCATCGCCCTTGAGGCTAAGGATGGAAGAATGGTCACTTTTGGTGATAATGGCAAAGAAAAGATCATTGATATTGGAAGAATCAGTATCGCTTATTCCACCCTCATTGAAAATATATTACCTGTAAATGGATTAAAGCATAATTTTCTTAGTATAAGTTAATTATCTGATAAAGGTTTTAAAGTTATTTTTGAAGCATCTATGTGTATTGTCCTTTGTCCCAATGATGATGGTATAAGATTCATTGGATATGGATACATCAACATTTACATGATTGATCTAGATGATTTTTTAATGCAAAACATATAATGCCTAGGGGCAAGGAATGCCAAATTCAATAAGACTAGGTTGTTATGGCATCATAGGTAAGCAAACTTGGTAAGAAAACTAGAATTTTCTTTAAATCAAAGGATATAGTTTTGACTTCTAGGCCATTAGAATTATTGCATATGGATTTATTTGGATCTATTGACTCAAAAGGTTTGATTGTGATGATACAAGATATTTGAGTATAATCTTACTAATCATGTCTTTTTGGATATGTGTAGGAAGTAAAAATAATCCCAAAATAACTTATTGGAGAAGAAATTAACTTAAAATGCTCAAGTTGGGGAGAATTTTATAAGCCTTATTGAAATTTTGGAGTAGAAGAGTCGATCCTAACATATAAGGAGCCAACCCCTGAATGGCATAGGCTTAGACAAAAGACTAAGATTTTGGAAAATTTTAGGGGCCGACCCCAACATAATAGGACTTGACTCTAATATATTACAGAAGACTGGCATGTTTCCATAAGTTGACCCCAAGAACAGTCGAGCCGACCCCAGAACCATCTTAAGCGAAAGATAGAATGCAGTGAAATATAGCTTTTTTGCGTGTCGACCTATGCAGCATAAGAGTCGACTCCTGCCGAGCACAAACCCATCTTAGGATCTATAGAGTCGACCCCAGAATGATGTCAAGTGAGAGACAAAATGCAGCGAAAATCAGCCCTTTCTCGAGTCGACTAGAGTAGTAGCAGAGTTGACCCCTGAAGGTCATGAGTCAACCCTTGAAGAACACGAACCAACCCCTCTGCATCTGACAGTTCAAACAACTAGGTTTTTTGTGAGTCCATAATAGAATTTTTTATCTCTAATGGCCATTTTCTCCTCTTTAATAGCTAGAAGTTGTTTTCCAACCACTTCTGGATGTATAATGTCTTGAATACAAATTGAGACACAAGAAAAAAGAAGGAAAAAGAGATAGTAAATGCCATTAAGTGAGATTCAAGAGAGAACTCCAAGATCACATCTATCTACTCTTAAGAGCAATCAATTAAGCATTCAAGTCAAGCTTCTAAGGATTCAAGAAGAGCTTCCTGTACTTCCCACTCACACATCAACAACATTTAGTTTTGCTTATTAAGGAGCTTTGTATTTTGCTCTCATATTGATTGTAACTCCTTATTTTTGTGTGTAATAAATTTCAAGTGGTTTGAAACTTGGGAAAAAGGTCCATCTAAACCTTGAATTGGATTGTAAATTATAACCAAGCCTAGGAAAGGCTTTGATTGGGTCAGTTTTGGTTGATTTTTAGAGAAAATTAACTAGGTTTGATTGTGAGCCTAGATAAAATAATTGAGTTGTAATTTTGGATTATAGTAAAATTCTCAAGAAGGATGTCTTAGGGAGTGGACGTAGGTGCTAAGTGTGACACCCAAACCATAATAAAACCTTATGTTTGTTATAATTGTGCATTTCTCATTTCTTGCTTTCATTTCTTTAAATTTATAGCTTCACATACATACCTTGATTCACTTCACAAACCCTTTGAAAGCTAGTTTTTCTGTTGAACAAAATTATAAATTTTAAAAATCCAATTCATCTCCGCTTTTGGGTTGCATTGCTAGGCAACTAGTGGTATCAAAGCTTGGTACTCTAGCCTCCTATTGACCTAACTATTAAGAGAAAAAAATTGGTAACCAAATTGGATTTCCCTTGCTGAGGGACAATCAGCTAACTGAACCCCACTTTTCAATGGCACTAATTATACCTATTGGAAAGCACGCATGCATATTTTAATTCAAGCACTTGATTGTGACATGTGGGGTATCATAATCAATGAACCTTACACACCCACTAATATAATTGAGGTGTGTCTTCTCCTGAACCTAATGGTAAATGGGATGAGTTTGATAAGAAAATGGATTAGCTTAATGTTAAAACCATAAATATTTTATATTGTTCATTGGATGCTAATGAGTTTAATAGAATTTCTACTTGTATTTCTGCACAAAAAATATATGATAGATTAAAAATTACACATGAAGGTATAAATCAAGTTAAGGAATCCAAAATAAACATGCTTGTATATAAATATGAACTCTTTAAAATGAATATCTATAACTGAAATGTTCACTAGAATTACTGATATTATAAATGGCTTAAAGAGTCTTGGAAATCATATTCTAACGGTGATCTTGTAAGAAAATTTTTTAGATATCTATCAAGAATATAGGAAGGAAAAGTAACCGCAATTCAATAAGCTAGTGACCTCAACAAACTTTCATCGAAAGATCTATTGGGATCATTAATAACTCACGAGCTTACAATGAGGCAAAACAATGATGAGGAGTCAAGGAAGAAGAAGATGATAGCTCTCAAGTTGGTGGCCATGAATGAGGATGAAAACAAGAAGTTAGAGGATGCCGATGATGATGAATAATTGGCCTTAATTACAAGAAAGTTTAGGAGGTTCATGAAGAGTAAGAACCAAGGGTTTAAGAAGAAGCCGATGACTAAGGAGGAGGCAGACAAGGAGAATAAGAAGGAGCAATAAGTGTATTATGAATGCAAGAAGGCGAGACATTTTGAAGCTGATTGCCTGCTTCTCAAGAGAGCCTTAAAGAAGTTCAAGAAGAAGAAAATGATAGCAACTTAGAGTGATAGCGACGAGTCGAGTTTGGATGGTGAAGTACAAGAAGTGGCGAATTTTTGCCATATGGTGTATGAGGATGAGGAAACTCTATACCCTTGATGGAGTTTATATTTGAAGAGTTGCATGATACGTTTTATGAGCTTTTTGATGATTTAAAGAACCTAGGCCAAAAAAATAAAGAACTTAAAATAATGAATCAAAGCTTAGCTTAAAAAAAGAGAATTTCTTAAAGAAAAGAAACAATTAACTATTGAAAATCTGAATTTAAAAGGTGAAATATATTATTGATAAATTTACTCTAAGTTCAGAAAAATTGCAAATGATTTTGGATAGGTAAAGAGCAAGATATAACAAGGTGGGACTTGGTTATAACTCACTAAAAAGGAAAATATTTTTGAAGAACACGTTTGTTAAAGCTTCTAATGATAAATCAGCAAACATAACATGTTTCAACAATGGTAAAGTAGGCCATAAGTCTTATTTTATAATTTGAGAAGAATTGGAAACACTCTAATATGAAAAGTACGGGTTCCAAAAGGAACCATGGCCATTAACCTAAAAAGACCAAGAAACCTTGAGTACCAAAATTAAAGACTTGAAGTTTTGTGTTGTAGGTGTATCTTGCAACCCGTGGAATGAAACAAAAATGGTATTTGGACAGTAACTGCTCAAGGCATCTGATGAGGAATGAATCACAACTCATCATCCAAAAAGCTAATCATGGAGGTATGGTCACCTTTGGCGACAATGGCAAAGTAGTATTTGTTGTTGACTCACGCCCCGGAACGTCGTTCATCGTAAGAACATGCCACGGATCGTAGAGTTCAAAATTTTTTCTGGATCCAAATTCAGAAGATCTTTGAACTCATAAGGAAGGAAAGATTAGGATCTAAAGGAAGTTGATTAAATATCATAGAAATTGAAACAAAGATTTGAAGATCCCATCTTCAAACTTTATGCAGGTGGAAAGACACCGCAGCCTGATGATCTTTGTAGGTTTCTGTTTGAGCCGCACAAGCATCCGTCTATAGGTATCCACACGAGAACTCGACTATCTGAGATCAGGTCTTACCAGAGTGCTAGCTCCTTGCAAAAATCTCTCATGACTATCATAAAGATTAGAAAAAGATTAGCAACATACTTCCTTGAAGAAGAACTCTTTCTTCTTCAACCTTGCTCGCAATGGAGGAGGAGGAAGTAGGAAGCTTTCATCATGGATCTTTCTTGCCTTGCTGCCGTGGAGGAAGAGGATGGAGAAGACCCTCTTGCTGCTGTAGAGAAGGAGGAAGAAGATGGGCTTGGGGCGTGGGAGGAAAGGACTCTTCTTTCCTTGGCGTATGGCTCTCTTCCCTTTGGTTCTCTTCTTACCCTTCCAACGCCTTGGAAGAGGTAGAATGATGGAAGCACCTTGCTGCCGTGGAGGAAGAGAAGGAGAGGAAGAGGAGGCATGGAGAAGAATGAAAGACCAATGCTCTCACATGCCTCCAATGCCTTCTATTTGTAGATGGTGGCTCAGGATTTTTCTAGGTTTATCATGATTAGAGATAAACTCTTCATAACCACCCATACTTGATCAATGCCAAGTGTCCATGGCGCCATGCAACCTTTGCGTGACAAGTGTCCGTGGATCAGATCCATGTGTCCATGGCGCCATGCAACTATGGCATGACAAGTGTCCATAGATTAAGTTCATGTGTCCATGGTGCCATGCAACCATTGCATGACAAGTGTCCATGGATCAAAGGGATAAAGATGAACCCAATTCCTAATCACATTAGGAGAGAGGGTGGGGCGCCATGCTTCATGGAATGCCATGGGGACTTTAGAGTCCGCATGGTGTGAACACGTCTTAAGACATTTTCATCCTACGATGCCATGTGAAGTTTAAAATCCGCATAGTGTGAACACAACTTAAGGCATTTAATTTAATCCTTGATCTAATCAAGGTTGACCTAATTATGAACCCAATCCAATTTGGGTCAAATCCATTTTGATTTGGCTCATCAAATCAGCCCAATTGCAATCAATTGCAATCAATTCCACTTAATTCTTCTTCCATTAACTCACTAACACTTAGTGGGTTAATTCAATCATCAATCATATTGATAATTGACATCAATTGTGATTCTAAATCACAATTATGATAGTCTGACTAATCAAATCCTCTATATGTGTGGCCTCGTAGGTTCTATTCTGTCTGGTAGTGAGACATATTGAGATTTCCATCTCAATATCACTGAAACTCCTGATGACCCAAAGATTGATTTAAAGATTGATTTTGATGATCACAAAACTTGAAGTATAAATACTAATGTTTGTGTTGCAAGAAGAAAGATAATTTGTTTTGCAAGGAACATAACAAGTTGGAAAAATACAAGGTCTCAAAAGCTCTCAAGAAAAGTTGGAAGAAAGCTACACTTCATTGGACCAAGGTTCAAGTTCAAAGGATTCAAGTTGGAGGGATAATTCTAAAGAAATACTCAAAAGAACTGTCCTCGAGTCGACTCCTGGAAGTTCAGAGTCGACTCTGGCACTCTAGAGTTTCGAGGAACAGTGCTCAAGTCGACTCCGGAACTCTGCGAGTCGACTCCGACTGAGAACAGACAAAAAGACAGAGAGTTAATTTTCAGCGCTATAGTGCTCGAGTCGACTCCCAGCTACAGTGCTGGCAGACTTTTATTCACGAGTCGACTCCTACTTCAGCCGAGTCGACTCGAGCATGCTGGAAGGCATAACGACTAGTTTTTTCTCAACTCCAACGGCTCTATTTTTATCTCTAATGGTTAGATCTTTGTTCCCACGCCATCTAAAGCTATAAAATCAAGGGGAGAGCTAGGGAAGAAGTTAAGGAAATGGGAGAAAATACATAGAAAAGAGATTTCAAGAGAAACCTCCCAAAAGCATAAAATGGCCATTCAAAGCAAAAGAGAGAAAAGAAGAGCATCCGAGTGAATCCCAAAGCTTCATCTCTAACTGTGTGCTGCCTCAGTGATCCTTTACCTCGTACGAAATCAGAAGAGGGTCAAGTAAAGAAGAAGCCGAGTTCCCTCATCTACAAAACTTGTTTGAGGGCTTCTCTTTACTCTATTTGTTTACATTGTTATATTTGCTTATTTAAGAAACTTTGATTTATTTTAAACTCTTGTTCTAATATCTTGTAACTTGATTCAATCCCTTGATTGAATCAAGGGGTTAAGGTTTGTTGGTGAGCCAAAGGAAAACCAATGGTGTAAGGTTGTGGTTGGTGAACTGGAGAAAACCAACTGGGTTGGATTATGAGCCCGTGAAAATAATCGGATTGGTTCTAGTTGGTGAGCCTGTGAAAACCGACCGAGTTTGTTGTGATCTCGTGAAAACAACAAGTTAGGTTGTGAGCTTGTAAAACAACCGGCTGTAATCTGAGAGATTATAGTGAAATTTCCAAGAGGTCTTGGGGAGTGGATGTAGGTGCTGGGGTGCACCGAACCACTATATATCTTTGTATTTGTGATGCTTTATCTCTTGTGTTTCATGCCTTACATTCATACTTGATTGTGTAATATCTCTAGCTTTGTTTCCTATTGATTTATAAGTGATTGTTTAGAACTTGCTTAGCTTCCACTCCATTCTTACCATTCACATAGATTAAAATTGATCATACAACTATAAGTTAATTTTAGATCAATTGCACCCTAAAGCCATAGTACAATTGCTCTAGCTTAATTTTCCACTGCTTTACTTGTAATTGCCTAGAGCTTAAGTAAGTAGCATCTTATCATCCCGCTGCATTTAATTCAAAGTAAAAATTAGGGAACATAATTTTTAAAAAACCCAATTCACCCCCCTCTTGGGTTGTCATCTTGGGCAACAAGTGGTATCAGAGTCTCGTGCTCTAATATTGATTGTTAATCTAACGATCAAAGAGACAAAGATCATGACAACTCAAATAGATAGTTTTCTAGGAGAGGGACAATTAATTGATAGATCTCCACTATTTAATGGCATAAACTACACACATTGGAAAGCACGCATGCGCATTTTCATTCAAGCACATGAATATGATTTATGGAGTATCATAGTCAATAGTCCACACACAAACACTAATCATGATAAGAAAATGGCTCAGCAAAATACAAAAGCCATGAATATTCTATATTGTGCATTAGATGATAGTGAACTTAATAGCATATCTTTTTGCATAACTGCTAAGAAAATCTGAAATATGCTTGAAGTTAAATATGAATGCACTAACATTTTTAGTGAAACAAGCTCTGAAGAAGAAGAACAGCAAACTGAAATTGAAAATCTTTGCCTTGTGGGGCATGAAGATGAGGTATGTACTAGAACTCAAAGTGATTTCTCATTCAAAGATGAAGTACATGCCGAAACTTAATCTGATTTTACATTTGATGAACTTTATGATGCTTTTTCTGAACTATACTTAGAATATAAGAAACTTAGTTTAAAGAATAAAAAGCTAAATTAAAAAAATCTATCTCTTGCTGAAAGCCATGATATAATTTAGAAAAACAATGAATTACTCTTAGAAGACAATGAAAGGTTAACTAAATAAGTTAACAAATTTAAGCCTATAGTTGAAAAATTTACTATCAGCTCTGAAAAATTGAACTTAATGATAAATAATCAAAGAGCTGAATTTGAAAAGGCTGGATTAGGATATCAACCTTGGTACACACAAAAAGTCTTTAATAACATATGTGTTAAATCCTCCACTGATCATCCTAAAATAGTTTTTTAAAAACCTGATGAACCTAATGAACAAAAACAGAAAATTGAAAATTCATCATCTACTTATGTTAAATCTATGTTTGTTAAATTTAACAAGAGTATGCAGAAATACATTCCTTGTAATCCTAAAACCTACAAACTAATAAATAAAATAGTTATCAAGAAAATATGGGTTCCAAAAGGAACAATTATAGCTAACCTGCAAGGACCCAAAAGAGCTTGGGTTCCTAAGTTGAAAACATGATTATTTTTCAGCAAGTATGTCTAGCTATCCAAGGTTCTAATGAAAGATGTTATCTGAACAATGGGTGCTCTAGACACGTGTTAAAGAATTGAATTTAAAATGTAATTAAGAAGAGTGATTAAAATGAAAGAAATAATGAAATAAGAAATTCTTGCATCCTCTCGTATTGAAATTATTTTATTAGTTGATTAAAACATAACTTGCAAGTATTAATCATTTTTGTGATATAAGTGATATTTTTGGTATGAAAAGAAAATATATCCAAATCACTCCATCTTTCTATATTATGCTTTACTTATAGATGGATAATTTGGTAAATCAATTCTCCTAGAATAACTCTATGAATTTTCTATATGCATGATTGAGAGTTCTTATCAATGGCATTATCTTTTATTGATCTTAGGCATAAGAATGTGAACTTGGTATATTTTTAGATATATGCATTATGAATACCAAGATTAAAGAAGCTAGTTTTGGCATATAAAATCAACTCATACTAGTATGGACTTAATCTCAAAAGATCTTGTCATTGGTTTACTTAGATTAATTTATGCAAGGTCAAAGTTTTCCATGCATATCATCTAGGGAAACAAACTAGAATCATTTCTAAATCTGAAAACATTATTTCCATCTCATAGTCCTTGAACATTCTCCACATGAGCTTATTTGGATATCTAGAATTGTGAACCTAGGAGATAAGTTTCTTAATTTTGTAATTATGAATGATTTCTCAAAGCTAACGTTGGTTTTATTCTTGGCACTTAAATTGAAATATTTTTTGCATAAGTATTATGGCAAACTCACAAAAGGGTTCACATGAAAAAGATTTGCAAACTGTGAAAATAAAGAAGTATTATGGCACAGTCTTGAAAACCAATTTTTTGTTAAGTTTTGCACAGAAAATAATATTGAATACAATTGTTTCTGCACCAAGAACACCATAAGTAAAATAGGGTTAATAGAATCCTTGAAGAAATGAAAAAGACAATGTTGTATGATAGTCATCTGCTTAAATAATTTTTGTTAAAAGCTATCATCACTGCTTGTCATACATATGGTTTCTATTAGATCTATTTTTGATGAAAACTCCTTTTGATCTTCTGAAAAATAGAAAATGAACTATTGCATATCTTTCATATTTTTCAGTCGTACATGTTATGCTTGATATGTTCTTATGAAAATAATGCCAAATCTGATAAGGATACTCCTATCTTTGGATATCATTCATCAAGCAATGCATATAGAATATTCAATAAAAAGATCTTAGTTGTACAAATATCAATTTATTTTATTCTATATGAGACTAATGATCTTTCATTAAGTCACTAAAATCAGATTATATATGTATATGGTTAATCTCTTTACTTACATATAACAATCTGAAACTAAAACACCTTAAAAAGAATGAACAAGATTATAATTGGTCAAGTTAAACTAAATCATTTTTGAAAGAGATAGAATTTAAAATCTTGCCGATAAAATCTGAAAACTTGTTAATAATTAGAACCAAATTGAGTTTTTCAGAAATGCACTTAATGAAGAAAAATTGGTGACTACTAAAAGATTCAATCAAGAAAAGATGAAATAGATCTTGATGAAATTCTTGCATGATGAAAAGTAAAGATCACCATTATCATTTGCTTGCTTTATGAGCTTTATATTCTATCAAATGAATGTGTAGAATGCACTCTTATGTGGTTATTTCATTAAAAAAGAGATCCATGTAAAATAACCACCTTATTTGAAAACACTCATTACAAATATGATAAAGCAATATGTGATTTGGAACAAGCACCAAAAGCATGATATAAAAGCTTGAGTAACTTTTTTGATAGAAAGTAATAGTGATAAATCTATGCATCAAAAAGAAGAATTTGTGATATCTTATTTGCTCAAAGTATACATTGATGACATCATTTTTGGTTCTACTAATGAAGATTTATATGAAGATTTTACTAAGCTCATGCAAGATGAGTTTGAAATATGTATGATGAATAAATTAACATTTTTCTCTCGAACTCCAAATTAAGACAAACAAGAAAGGGGATCTTCATTGACCAAAGTTAGTCCACAAGAAAACTCCTATAGAAGATTGGCATGAAGAAGGTATGTCTATGACTCCATCTTGTAGAATTTGAAAAGGATGAGCAAGGTAGATCTATTGTTTTAAAGCTGTATTGAAGCATAATAGAATAATTATTTTATCATACAGTTAGTAGACCAGATTGTATGCTCATTATGTGCCTTTGTGCAAGACTTCAATCTAACTCTAATGAATCATATTTTATTGATAACAAATGAATCATAATCTGAATTTTGATAGAAACAACTGTTTAAGATAATTTGATTAAAACTTAGCTAGCATGTCTTATTGATAATTATCTTAAGCAAATAGAATCTAAGCTAAATTGATTCTGAAAATAAAAAATTAATTTGATCTTGATGAATCTTCCTATTGCCTCACATGGTTGTCCTTGAACCATCTTGGTTAATGAAACTATCTCTTTAGTTCAAGTGACATGTGCTTACTTATATTTAGGCAATCTCTTGAGTAAAGTGACTCAACATTTAATTATTGTCATATCTTATGTTGAGTCATCTAGTTAAGAAATATGTTGTATGAATGTTTTGTATCTTGAAGAAACTAATGACTTTCCTTCAAGAAAGAAAAAAATTTTGTTAATAATGCACGATCCTTAAGCAAGAAAATGAGAGATTTTCAACTTGAAGGATACCTCCACATAAGATACAATAAACATTCACATGCAAACAAGAAAGGGGACTTTCTTCAGCCAAAAGTTTACACATAAAAAATCTAGTAGGTATTTGACTTGAAGATGCAGAATGAATCGGTAGTTTTAGATACCTCTCTCATAAAATAGTTGAGCAAAGTCAATAACTTAAATCTTATTATGGCATGATTAAAGTCTTCAATTATTAATTTCTTGATATCATGTCTATATATATATTGATTGACTTATGCTTTTAGAAATTATTTCATGGTTTGCCCAAACTAAAATATATCTTTGCCTATGTCATAACCATGAAATACACAAGTTTATGCTTAAAATTTTGATTTAAAATAACTTGTGAGAAGCTATGAATCCTTGAGCATAATGAAAATGTTGTTTGCATGATATACATCTATATGATACATAAGATTATTTCTTTATTCTGTTCTTTCATGTAAATTACTTGAGAATAACAAAAAGAGAGAGAGATAAAGAAAAGAAAATGAACATTATTCAAGAGAAGTAAAATCTAAGTAAAGGCAAATACTCCAATCTTAAGGAAAAGCAAAACAAGCATAATATATTTGGCACATTTGTGAGACTTGTGTGAGCATTCTTTTGGAAGGGATAAAATCCGTAATTAATTACACTTAAACAGGGGGAGTTTGAAGTGAACATTTTAACCTTTCTATATTGCTCATCATAGGGATGGTGCTAATGGGGAGGCTAGTGGTAGTACCCGGCACTATTTGACCTAACTATTTGGTGTAGGGTATATTAGGGACGGCACAAGAGGGAGGCTAGTGGTAGTACCTCGTGCCCCTTCCAACTCTACTGGATAGGAAGCAAATAGAGTATAGAGCATAAGATAGTAAAAATGAAAAACAAAATCAAAATATTCGTTAATTGGTTAAGGAAAGAAATTCAAAAAAAAAATGAGGAAATGAATGACAAAGTAAATGAAAGTATATAAGAAGAATCAAGTCAAGTTTTAATCACTTGGAAACACACCTTAAGGATGAAATCAGTGCAAGATTATATTTAAATAGGAAAAGTTTATTTGAAAAGAATTAATTTTGATCCTTGACATGCTTGTTTTTAATATTTTAATGCATGACTTAATGCATAATATATTTTGCATGTGGCATGATGTTTTGAATTATGGGTTCTCAATATTTTTAATGCTCCATGCTTGGATGATTTGATTGAATGTTTGAAATACTACATAAATTTTTTTTTAGTATTATTGAAAAGAAATTTCAGATTTGTCGCTCACAATCATCTTTGAAATTTGAAAGTTGAATAAATTTGTAAAAAAGAGAAGAGAAGGATATCTCTATTTTTTAGGCAAAATGAATTGATTTTGTTTTATCTTTCAACTTGCCTAACTTTGGTACATAATGTTCTAATTCGTACCAAAACTCAACATTAAATACAAATATTCTGAATATGCTCTAATATGTTTGAAATATGTGTTTTCAATCGTAATGATTTAAGGTGAGCTACAATGTGGAAGATACATATCTCAAATTATAACTTTGAAAGCCTCCTTAAAAATCTTTATAAAGTTCAAAATCCGATTTTGTATAAAAGCTTAAACTTAATTTAAAAATTCTTATATCGTTACATCTTTGTAACCTTAGTTATATGCTTCAATGATCGCATCATTCAGAAGAATAACTCAATATGATTCCTAAATAAAAATCTTAACTTAAGAAAAATAGAATTAATTTTGATGCCTTGGTTGATTGCTCCGATACGCATCTAAAACATATCATTTCTTATCTTTAAAGTGTACTAAAATTGATTTAAATGATGTATTTTTCAATGATCTTGATTGCGAACAAATGTTTCTAAATATATGACTTTATTTTGATATTAAAAAGATTTATTGTATTTCATGTATACATTGCTGTGAATCTATGAGCAAGAAGTTAAATTCTAGAAACATTCACTTAAATGATCTTCTATATCCCTTTCTGCATGATTGTTGCTTCCATCACTAAAAGAAAAAGCTATTTTTAATAGAGTGAATGATCTTAAAGCTAGAAACATTTTAGGTCACTCAAATGACTCTTAAAAGAAAGAAAATATAATTACTTTTGAAAGAAATTGAGCTTCAAATGAATTATTTTCTTATTAATATTTTAGAACATTTTCTCAAAGATTAAGAGGAAGCATAACTTGTTCTTGAAAGATTAAAAAGAGTGATTGCTACAAATTTTGAATAATTCTAAATCACTCTACATTCTTGATATCATAGAATTTCAGTTTTATTCACGCTTATCATCAAAATCTAAAATTTAACAAAAAGAAAAGAATAATTAAAGAAGAATGCATCTTTTGAGGGGGAGCTTTAGATATTTAATCTAAATGCATTATGTATCTTATTCAAAAGTAACTTTCACTTGATGCATTCCTTGAATGTTTTATGGATTGATTTTGATGAACCTCTTTGTGTTGCCATTGCTTGCCTTGAGTTGATTCTATAAAGATTGTTTCAGGGAAAGAGATCATATGGAACTTAATCGCATAAATCTATAACTACAGGAGAGAGAAAGAATACTAAATGAGAAGTGATCCTAATACTCTCCATTATATAAATATCTAAAATTTAAATATGAAAATCTCTGTAATACACATTGAGGCTTACTATTTGGTTAATATATTTTATGCATCAATCATGAACCAAATTGCAATTCAAACAGTTGATCTTAAGAGCCTCTAGTTTAATGAAAAAGGGGGAGAATAATGTGTTGAATTTTCTTGAGTATCTCTTGTGAACACAAATTTAAAAGTAGCTGCTACATATGATAGATCTATAGATTTTAAAATGCACCTAATCGGCAAATCAGCTGTTCTGAAAATTATTTGAATACGAATTCCATCTATCTTTATTAGAAAATCTATTTTGAAATTCACTAATAAGTTCTTATTGGCTTGCTCTTTAGAACTTCAATTTTGTGCCAATTCATTTTTATATGTATCAAAATGTGCTTCTTTTTAAAGGAATAAAAGAAAGTCTTTAAAAGAGCTCTAAAAGAACTTTCAAAGCTTTGAATTTTATGTATGCTCTAAGATATATCATAAAGTGCATGAATTCATGTTTTGGTATTTGTGCCCGAATGCTTTTATTATCATACAAGAACTTTGAAGTCATTAAGGATTAATGATCCAACATGATGTTATATATATATATATTTGTTTTGATCTTATACTCTGAAATTAATTAAATTACTCTCATGTTACTAAATACTTAATATATTGGGCAAAAGATCTTAAATGAACAAGCTTTCATACTTGTTATTAAAGATCTTTCAAAAAAATTAGATTTCCATTCGTGCTTTCTTTGAATATCATTCTTGATACTCCTTGAATTAATTTGAAAAAAGTTCCACCTACACTTGATTTGAAAACTATCTTTGAAATCACATTCGATGTACTCTCATTATAATTTGCTCTGAAATCATCTTAATTGGCTCTGATCTATGCTAATTAATCTTATTCTGACATTATTGCCTTGAGTTATATGATTCATATTCTTGCAATAATTTAATATGCATTAACTAAAATCAGAGTACAATAAGGAAAAGAAATATTTGAGTATCATTATCTTTGTGCTTAATGTGTCATTATCTTGCAATCTTTTTGATGTTGTCAAAAAGGAGGAGAAATATCTGAATATATGCTCATAATGCTTTATATGTTGATTATGTTAAGTTGATTAAATCTAAAGCATTATCATGAAGTATATTTTAAAGACATATGTTTTCTACTTCATGCAACTTAGCTATGCATTAGTTCTAGAATACAATATATTTTATATTGCACATACTCCAAGTTTTGTCATCATCAAAAAGGGGGAGATTGATGACCCAAAGATTGATTTAAAAATTTATTTTGATGATCACAAAACCTTGAAGTATAATTACTAATGTTTGTGTTGCAAGAAGAAAGATAATTTGTTTTGCAAGGAACATAGCAAGTTAGAAAAATACAAAAAGGTCTCAAAAGCTCTCAAGAAAAGCTGGAAGAAAGCTACACTTCATTGGCCCAAGGTTCAAGTTCAAAGGATTCAAGTTGGAGGGACAATTCTAAAGAAAAACTCAAAAGAACTGTCCTCGAGTCGACTCCTGGAAGTTCAGAGTCGACTCTGGCACTCTGGAGTTTCGAAGAACAGTGCTCGAGTCGACTCCGGAACTCTGCGAGTCGACTCCGACTGAGAACAGATAAAAAGATAGAGAGTTGATTTTCAACGCTACAGTGCTCGAGTCGACTCCTACTTCAGCGCTACAGTGCTCGAGTCGACTCCCAGCTACAGTGCCGGCAGACTCTTATTCACGAGTCGATTTCTACTTCAGCCGAGTTGACTCCTACTTCAGCCGAGTCGACTCGAGCACGCTGAGAGGCATAACGGCTAGTTTTTTCTCAACTCCAACGGCTCTATTTTTGTCTCTAACGGCTAGATCTTTGTTCCCACGCCATCCAAAGATATAAAATCAAGGGGAGAGCTAGGGGAGAAGTTAAGGAAGTGGGAGAAAACACATAGGGAAGAGATTTCAAGAGAAACCTCCCAAAAGCACAAAAGGGCCATTCAAAGCAAAAGAGAGAAAAGAAGAGCATCCGAGTGAATCCCAAAGCTTCATCTCTAACTGTGTACTGCCTCAGTGATCCTCTACCTCATGCGAAATCAGAAGAGGGTCAAGTAAAGAAGAAGCCGAGTTCTCTCATCTACAAAACTTGTTTGAGGGCTTCTCTTTACTCTATTTGTTTACATTGTTATATTTGCTTATTTAAGAAGCTTTGATTTGTTTTAAACTCTTGTTCTAATATCTTGTAACTTGATTCAATCAAAGGATTGAATCAAGGGGTTAAGGTTTGTTGGTGAGCCAAAGGAAAAACCAACGGTGTAAGGTTGTAGTTGGTGAACTGGGAAAAACCAACTGGGTTGGATTGTGAACCCGTGAAAACAATCGGATTGGTTCTAGTCGGTGAGCCTGTGAAAACCAACCGAGTTCGTTGTGATCTCGTGAAAATAACAAGTTAGGTTGTGAGCTTGTAAAACAACCGGCTGTAATCTGGGAGATTATAGTGAAATTTCCAAGAGATCTTGGGAAGTGGATGTAGGTGCTGGGGTGCACCGAACCACTATATATCTTTGTATTTGTGATGCTTTATCTCTTGTGTTTCATGCCTTACATTCATACTTGATTGTATAATATCTCTAGCTTTGTTTTCTATTGATTTATAAGTGATTGTTTAGAACTTGCTTAGCTTCCACTCCATTCTTACCATTCACATAGATTAAAATTGATCATACAACTATAAGTTAATTTTAGATCAATTGCACCCTAAAGCCATAGTACAATTGCTCTAGCTTAATTTTCCACTGCTTTACTTGTAATTACCTAGAGCTTAAGTAAGTAGCATCTTATCATCCCGCTGCATTCAATTCAAAGTAAAAATTAGGGAACATAATTTTTAGAAAATCCAATTCACCCCCCCTCTTGGTTGTCATCGTGGGCAACAACTTCTTCAGAATGAAATGTCTGAACCTCTAGGTGCAGTTAGCGTATGATACAGTCCCTCTATCATGGATTCTGACAGGATGGAGGTTATGGATAACTCGTCAAACCCCATCGTCCGTCATATGTCAAATTTATTCAACTTCCAGTTTGAGATATGGAAAACTCTTTTTCCAAAATACTTGGCCAACAATTTATCGAACATAGTCTTATAAATCAAATAGAATCACTCCTAATCTATCAAGATCGATAGATCCCATCTAGATGCAACTCTATTCCAAAATGAACCTACTACAGCCAATCCGCACCACAAGGATCCGAATGGCTAGGGCCCAAGTTTATATGCTCATCAAACTACAGCAACCTCACAGTGAATAGCCGAGGCATCACAGGTCAAAGGACTAGTCATACAACTACAGCATAAGTAGTCACTGACGAGTGGATAGACATCTATGTGACTACTTTCTTGGTCACGCTCAGTACACTTGTTCTCTAACAAGTACTTGCACAATCACTCCAGTGTCTCTATACTGTGGACTCGAGACTCATCCATCTGATTAAATGATCTGTGCAATAATCTCAGCGGATCGATCACTGCCCTCGTGATGGATCTATCGATCAGGAGCATTTAAAAATTAATTCCTAATGATACATGCCTCAAATTCTCAACTTCTTGAGAATATGTGTCATCATTTTATTAATTTTTTGGACGATTCATGGACATATACAACCATGAATGAATAATAAATTGCCCAATCTTATTAATCAATAAGAGTCAAATTATAAATTTATGCCCCAGATTACAAATATGCGTCAACCACATTGGCTTCTAGGGCATACTTCCAACAATCTTTCACTTGCACTAAAGCCAATCAGACATGTATCTAAGCTCCATCTTCTGAAGATGGACTTCTAACTTCTGCTGACTCAGCTGCTTAGTGAATGGGTCCGCTATGTTATCAGTAGAGTCTACTCTCTGTACTTCTACATACTTCTTTTCGAGGTAGTCACGAATTAGATGAAATCGCTGTTCTATGTGCTTGGACTTCTGGTGAGACCGTGGCTCCTTAGCTAGTGCTATGGCGCCGTTGTTATTATAGAAAAGGGTTATGGCATCTGATGACATGACACCTAGCTCCTCGACAAACTTCTTGTACCAAAATGCTTCCTTTGTAGCATCCGATGCAGCAATGTATTCTGCTTCCATAGTAGAATCTACAATAATAGGTTGTTTGAAACTCTTCCAATTTACCGATCCTCCATTGCATAAGAATACATATCTTGATGTAGACTTTCTAGCATCAGGGTCAGTTATAAAGTCTGAATCAGTGTATTCTTCTTCCTTTAACTTAGATCCTCCTCCAAAGACTAAAAACATATCCTTAGTCCTTCTAAAGTACTTAAGGATATTTTTCACAGCTATCTCATACTCCTCGTCTGGATTCGACTGATATCGGCTCGTGACACTCATAGTATGTACTATATTAGGTCGATTACATAGCATGGCATACATGAGGCTCCCTATTGCCGAAGCATAAGGGATCCTACTCATGCGCTGAATCTCTTTAGATGTTTTGGGGCACATTTTCTTGGAGAGTTTTATCCCATACCTTAGGGGTAACAATCTTCTTTTTGAGTTTTCCATGCTGAACCTTTTCAGCACTTTCTCTATGTACATTTTCTGTGATAGGCCAAGCATCCTCTTAGATCTATCTCTATAGACCTTAATTCCTAAAATATAAGATACTTCCCCTAGGTCTTTCATGGAGAACTCCTTAGACAACCATAATTTGACCGATTTGAGCATGGAAATATCATTCCCAATCAGGAGTATATCATCCACGTACAATACGAGGAATACATAGCCCTCCCACTGACCTTTTTGTATACGCATGATTCCTCTTCGTTCTTGATGAAATCAAACAATTTAATTACATCGTTGAAACGAGTGCTCCAACTCCGAGATGCTTGCTTTAATCCATAAATGGATCTTTGCAGTTTGCAGACCTTGTGATCACCATCATTGAAAGTGAAATCCAGAGGCTGCTCCATATAGATATCTTCCTCAAGATATCTATTAAGGAATACAGTTTTCATGTCCATCTGCCAAATCTCATAGTCATAATAAGCTGCAATAGCAAGCAACGTTCGAATGGACTTTAGCATGGCTACCAGTGAAAAAGGTATCCTAATAGTCAATGCCTTCACGCTGACTATAACCTTTTGCTACCAATCTTGCTTTATAGGTCTCTACCTTGCCATCCGAACCCATTTTTCTTTTGTAGATCCATTTATACCCAATAGGTACTATACCTTCAGGCGGATCTACTAAGGTCCAAACTTGGTTGGAATGCATGGAGTCTATCTCTAACTTTATTGCATCCATCTATCTCTCGGAGTCGATATCTAACATCGCTTCATTGTACGTTTTGGGATCATCACCATGTTCCCTTTCTCCCATGAGAAACTTTTCCTCTACTTCCTCTGCAAGCATACCTAAGCATCTTTCAGGAGGATGGGAGATCGTACTGGATCTATGAAGTGGACGAGGTTCTTCATGTATTGGATCAATGTGAATAGGTTCACTAGGCTCAGTTGTTTGTTGCACTTCAGAGACTTTTTCTTCGAGCTCAATTTTCCTTCCACTGCCTTTATCAAGGATAAATTGTTTTTCCAAGAAGATGACATGTAGGCTCACAAACACTTTGTGATCCTCTGGGATGTAAAAATTGTACCCTAACGACTCTTTAGGATATCCTATGAAACGAGCACCAATTGTCCTAGCCTCTAACTTGTCCGCCTGTTTTTTTTTTGACTTGTGCCAGATATCCCCAAATCTTCAGATAATCAAGACTCGATTTTTTACCATGCCATATCTCATATGGTGTGGTAGGAACGGACTTTGAGAAAACTCTATTCAATATATAGATAGCTGTAAGTAGGGCATCTCTCCACAAAATAAGGGTAAGTTAGTGAAGCTCATCATGGACCTGACCATATCCAATAGGGTCCGATTCCTCCTCTCGGACACTCCGTTGAGTTGAGGTGTACCAGAAGGTGTCCATTGTGAAACTATACCATTCTTTTTGAGATAATCGCGAAACTCTCCACTAAGGTATTCACCTTATCGATCTGATCAAATAACCTTAATGAGTTTTTCTGTCTGTTTTTCTATTTCATATCTAATTTTTTTAAATTTTTCAAATGATTCAGATTTATGTCTTATAAGATCGACATAACCATATCGTGAGTACTCATTGGTAAAATTAATAAAGTAGAAATAATAATCCCTAGCCTGCACATCGAATGGGCCACACATGTCGGTATGCACTAGGGCAAGTATATCAGTGGACCTCTCTCTGTGTCCTACAAAGGTTAATTTGACCATCATTCCTTGAAGGCAGGATTCACAAAGTGGATATGACTCAGAAGTTAATGAGCCTAAAAGCCCATGTTTCTCCAATTTGTTAATTCTGTCTTCTTCTATATGGCCAAATCTGTGGTGTCATAAATACTTTTGGTTTATCTCATATCTAGATCTTTTCGATCCTATGGTACTCACTGTTGTTTCCTCAGATACATTCATAGATACATCCATATATAAGTGATAGAGACTGTCAATCATAAAACTACGTCCAAACAATTTATTTCGCAAATAAATGAAAACATAGTCTTTATTAAAATTGAATTCAAAATGTTCCTATGCTAGATAAGATACAGAAATTAAATTTTTGCTAGCACTAGGTACAAAATAACAATCTCTAAGTATCAAACTAAAGCCTGATGGTAATCGTAAAGAAAATGTGCCCACAGCAACAGCAGCAACTCTTGCTCCATTACCAATCCATAGGGTTACCGCACCTTCCGTAAGCCTTCTATTTTTTTTAGACCCTGTATGGTAGTGCACAAGTGAACACTAGAACCAGAGTCTATAACCCAACTGGAAATAGAAGAACCGTTAGATAGTTTCAATAATGAGCATATTAGACATACCTTCAGAAGGCGTGTCTCCTTTCTTGCTCTTTAGACTCCCCATGTAGATCGGACAGTTTCTTTTTCAATGGCCATCTTCATTGCAATGGAAATACTTTCCTGTGGGTTCGGCCTTCTTCTTGGGAACTTTCTTTTTCGGCTTTTTCTCGGTCTTCTGCTTCTTCGCAGGCTTCTTCTTCTTTCCAGTAGACTTTTTCTTAGAAGTAGAAGGCAGCTCGGCAGCGAAAATTGTGTTCCTTGAACCTTTCAAGGCTCCCTCAGTCGTTACCAACATGTTTAACTGAAGTTTGGTAAGGATTGCAGGATCAAATCCGTTTGCAAATATTTGTGCATAGTCATGCCGAGCTTCTCAAGCTCCTCAAGATCTCTAATCATGGTCAAACCATGGTCATGGATAGACTGCCCATCACACATCTTGGCTTTAAAGAGATTCTTGGATACTTCAAACTTCGCTACGCGACTCTGTTCACCATATAACTCTTGCAGGTGATCAAGTATGTCCTTGGCAGTCTTCATGCTCTCATGCTGGCATTGCAATTCGTTAGACATGGATACCATAATGTAGCGCCTAACCTTATTGTCATCATCCAACCATTTCGCATGCGTCTCATGCTGCTCATTGGTTGGGTGGGCTGGTAACATTAGAAGTTCATAGTCTAGAACATATGCTATCTTCTCACTGTTAGATGTATGCCCTAAAAGCCAATCTGGCTGACACATTATTGATTCTGGGATATAGTTTTGTACTTGACTTTATTATTATTGAATAATAAATAGGCATCTTTTTCATTCATATTGTGTATGTGTCTTATAAATCGTCTAGGAATTAATAAGATGATGATGCATATTCTTAAGAGTTGAGAATTTGAGCCATGTGTCATTGATGATTAATTTCTAAATGCTCCTAATCAATGGATCATCACGAAGATGGTGATCCATCCGATGAGATCAGTGCACATATCACTTTCCTTATTGGTGGATGAGTCTCGAGTATACAGTGTAGAGATACTGAAGTGATAGTACAGATGCTTGTTAGAGAACAAGGGTACTGAGTGTGACCAAAATAAGAAGTCACTTGGATATCTATCCACCCGTCAGTAACTTGCTTGATGTTGCTGTTGGCGGAGACCGGTATGGGCCAAATCAGCAAGGCTCGCCCGCAGTGGAGGCCGATGTGGGCCAAGTCGCAATCGAACGCCGGGAGACACTTGGGATGGTCGGTTTAAAGACCATAGTTAAGCCTTCACTATCACCCGCGGGTTTTAGTGAGATGGCAGCGCCTACGATCCCAACAGTGGTATCAGAGCCATAGGTTCAAAGTAGTTTAAACATTTATGCCTAAAATAAGTTCTCTAATCCTAGTAGTCAAGTAATCCGGTTGGAATGATCACCAAGCTGTCCGATCATAGGAGAAAGAAGGGTTCATAACCCTCTTTTGCCATTCAATGGGATCTCTTATGGCGTGTAGGGGTGCCACTGTGATTCAATCCTTAAAGATGAACCACAAAAAGAAGATTAAAATAATTTTAATCTTTGTAATTAAATATAAAATCATAGATATGTTTAGATCAGATTTAAAAGAGATTTATGATTGATTTAATTGCTATTTTTCAATGATTAATCAGATTTGAAAATTAGTTGCATGTGATGCATGAGATCTAGGTAAATTCATGTTGATGTATATATATGATATAAAGAACATAAATAAATCTGAAATCATAAACTTGTTTAGATTAGATCTAAATAAAATTTATGATTCATTTATTTTCTGATTTTGTATGACAAATCAAATATAAAAACAAATGCATATGATTTATGTTGTTTAAGTTAATTCATATTAGTTTGTATATATGATATATGAACATAAATCATCTAAGATTTAAACATGAATTAAATTTAAATTTTAAACATGATTAATTACAAATCTTAGATCTGAAAAATAAGTTTTAAGAACTGAAACTTTGTAATTAATATGTCATTAAGAATAATGCAATGATCTGAATTTTCATAAGCTTACACTTAATTGAGAATTAAGTGATATGAAAACCTAGATCTAGAATTGTAACTCAATTCAATGACATTGCATAATTCATGGGGCATTTGGGTTAGCTCAAATCAAGTTCTTAAGATTTGGTTAGACCTAGGGTTAAAATCAAACATGGTCCAATTAGAGTTAATTGATCAAATCTAATTAAGTAGTAACTAGATTAGGTCAAGAAAACTCTAGGTTAAATGCAATAGTTGTAGATTGATCAATTCCATATATTTGATTAGACCAAGATGAAACTTGATTGAGGCTCAAAGGTAGAGCCTGAGTCATTTGAGTAATCAAATCGAAATTGATTAACCAGTCGGTGTCTAAGGTAAGTTTGACAGTTTTGACTGGTGATTTTTAATTAGGAGCTACTCGCACTGATTCGTCTTTGTCGAGTTAATGACATATCTCTTCCACCGATCTCACTTACCTGGCTGACATGGTCCATCACATTTTGATTGGATCACTTAATGATTCGAGTTGACCCATGCCTTAAGAAAAATCAGTATGACTGATTTAGGTGTCTCCTTAACCGGATTGAATCTAGTTCTTATTAATCTGACATGATGAAGTCAGTGGGAGGATCTAGATTAACCAGTTCTTCTCATCTATTCTCAATTAAATCAAAATCTCTAAAATTATTAGGTTCCTAAAATGAAATAGTTATGGGGATAATTAGGTCATAGCCTTCCATTAAGTTGGGTGATAATAAGTCCAATGTTTCAATAATCATTGGAGGCGCCACACGCCTGGTACTTATCGGGCATTGGAATTATCATTCAATATATGATGAGTCGAGTGTACCTTCAATAGGTGATCAGGTGGGCCGAGCCACACTCGGACTTGGTCATCTGTTAGTAGATTACATAGAACCCTATCATTTAATGGTTGGACCTAACCGAAATTTTTGGTGGAGGCTGCTACGATTTTAATCTTGCTCTTTCAAAAAGGGAAATTAAACGTAGGATACCCCAAGTATAGGGTGTAGCAAAGTAATATTCTCGGTGAGTCCGAGATCGAATCCACAGGGATTTGACAGTGAACAAAAACTAAAGGCTAAATAATATTCAGATTGACAAAAATATAACTAAGGCATTAGGATTCAGCCTAGCACTTCATCATGCTTTTCTTAAAATCACCTATTAATCATAATAAAATAGATTTAGTCTTATGGGCAGCATTACAATAATTCTATTTTAAACTACAGGGATTTCTAAGCATCTGTTATACCCGGGGGAAATAACAAATCAAAGAAAATATATAAGTTTGAAATAATTTCTATCAAATCTACTGCACCATAAATCAAATCTAAAACATTAAAATTCAATTGATGATTTAAAGGAAATACATGAAGAAAATGCTAGGCTTTTTCCTAGCCTTAGCTAAAAGAGATTTAGCTATCCATATGAGATGCAAGCAATTTTATAAAAGGGATTAGCATAGAATAAATAAAATAAAACATAAATCCCCCTTTTTTTTCTTTGTTTGGTTTAGAAACAGGGCACCCTGTTTTCTTTCCGTGGCCTCTTCTCCTCTCTCGCTCGGCTGGAAAAGGTGTGAATGTTGGCTCCCCTTTGCTCCGTGTCCTTCTCCTTCTCCTTCACCGGATGATCCCCAAAAAATGGAAGGCCTCTTCCTTCTCTCGCTCGGCTGGGAAAATCGGAAGAAGATATGCTTCCGGATGGATCCTGCTGACCGCCCTCTTTCTTCCGTCGGCTGCTGCTGCTTCCACCCGATGGTTCTCCTCCTCTTCCTTCTTTGCTCCCTCTTCCCTCTCCCTCCTCCTCCGCTGGCCCTCGTGCTCCTTCCCGGTTCCTTTTATAGATACTTTCAGCATGTTTGAAGGAGGAGAAACGATCGGAGAAGCTGAAACGCTGCTGGGAGTGGATGAGATTCGGATTAAATGAAATCGAATCACTTGGGATGCTCTTCATGGCTGGGACGGTTCTCTGTTGCTTGGAATCCAAAAGATCTTGGGGAGTCGTTTCACGGATGAAAGAAAGAGCCGGTTTGGCTTTTGGATTTCCCTCGCTGCCGTTGGGAGCCACGGACGGTTGAAGATGCTAAGAAGCTCCTGGAAAAGAAGTGGAGGACTCGGCTTGCGACTCTTCTCCTCCCGATGGTTGCTGGCCTCCTCCTCTTCCGTCGCACGCTCCACGCTTGGATGAGCTGGGAAGAAACAGGGGAAACGGAAAGATGCTGATGAGATGCCATTTGGAATTGAAGAGCTGGTTTAGCTTAGGTCTCTTGGATGAGATGCCATGATGCTTGGAATTGAAGAGCCCGTTTGCATGTGCTGGGAGGTCTCCGGTCGGTTGGGAAATTGGAAAATTTCAAAGCCCCCATGCTGTGGATGTTTGGAAAATTTATTGAGCTTGGGCTGCCAGGCATTGGGCTCAAATCCAGAGTTACTGGGTCTCTTGGATTAATTTCACTCAAACACAAATAAAACATTAATTAATTAATTTTATTAATAAAAATTAACTATAATACTAATTAAGATAATATGAAAATTATACTTTTGTACTCTCATCACACCCCCCAACTAACTTATTGCTAGTCTCTAGCAATTTAGTGTGAAAATGATAAAATGAGGGTGCAAAAGTATTGTTTATTTTATTAATATATATATATCAATATGCATGAATTAAAATAAATACTCACTTTCGTAGAGCATTACGATTGCACTTAGCACGTGCAACAAGCCGTTAAACCCCTGGGTTACCCTAGTGAACGAGTGTTGTCTCGTGAGGGTTTGCAGTGATGTTACCCACAAACATCGTTTTTAAGTTAGAAGATACTTTAAAACATAGCAACCCTTAAGGCAAATGTAAATGTGACATTTCAGAATACTTATACCTCCACCACAATTGGGTACCCTTTGAGTTCTAGGTGCACTACTCAAATTCACAAGTGTTAGCTACCATTTGTTAGCTCCCGATCCACAAAATTTTCCGAATATCACATGTTATTTATCCAGAATGGTTCGCATATAAAAATGAAGCTATCAATCCTAACTAGACATCCCAGGTACACAGAGTTCTAAAACAATGGAGTCAAACCAGTCATCCACACGTCACTTGGTTTAAGTTTAACTAACTTACTCATGTTTAATTTATTTTTATTTTTTATTTTTTATTTTTATTTTTTTTTTCACATAGTGACTACAACAGTCCAACTCCATTAGGCTCTAGTAAGGTTCATGTAACGAGCTTTGGGTCAATGACTCTTGATCCAGTTGGCTCAAGGCATTAGGTGAAACACCCCTCGGACTTAATTACTCGAACCAGACTACGCCACGAGGCCAGACTAGTCACTTATTTCAGTCATTTTCACCTTTTTACGCGAACACTCGCTGCTTTGTAGGCAAGAGGCCCGGTTACTCAGTGAAGACAAACAGTATTATTTCTCTCTCTCTTTTTTTTTCTTTTTATATATATATATATATACATATGTAACGTGACTGTATTGTGACTATAGGTCAACCAAGGTCAGAACATAAGGCACCCAGGTGATCTAGCCGGAAATTTCAAACTCAATCTTTATGTGAAAACCAAATCATGAACTTTAAGACAAGGACACTCGTACTTCTCTTGCGAATAAGATCAACAAACAAGTAGGTAAAACAAGTGAATTCCTGAGGCCTTCCTATTGTCATTGAATACCTATGTGGGAATCTAGTAATAGGTCTCTAATAAGTCATAATATGCTCCTTGCCTTAATAGCTGCACATGTTTGTTTGCTTAGAAAATTAAAGTGGTAATTAAATGCAACAAAATATATTTTTGTTATTATTATTACTATTATTATATTTTTGTATTATTTTTTATTTATATATATAAATATATATATATTTTTAAATAGAGATTTTTTTTTAAATTTTTTTTTCAATATATGACAATTGGTATGATATATAGACAAATATAGTAATCTCTCCCCCCCCAACTTAATTTCAACATTGTCCCCAATGTTTCAACATGAATGCATTAAATATGATAGTATGAAGGATAATAAGGCTGAAGGTTAGAATTTACCTGATAGAATGACTGCACACTGTTGTTGCTCACCAATTGTCATAAAGAAAGAAAAATTATGTACAAACAAAGGATCTCTAGCAGATATAGAGATCAATCCTGATAAACAGGATCTCCCAGATTGGTCGATTCAACTTCTAGGGTAAAGTTGTCCAAAAATAACTTCAAATGTTGGCCATTTACTTTAAAAATATTATCGGTGTTTGGATTCTCTATCTCAACGGTTCCATACGGATAAACAGTTTTAACTATAAATGGACCAGTCCACCTAGATCTCAATTTTCCTGGAAATAAATGAAGTCTTGAATTATACAATAGAACTTTCTGGGAAGGCTCAAATGTTTTTCTCATAATATTTCTATCATGAAAGATTTTCATTTTATTCTTATAAATTCGAGCATTCTCATATGCTTCATTCCTGATTTCCTCTAGTTCATTAAGTTGAAGTTTGCGTAGTGCACTAGCCTTATCCATATCAAAATTAAATCTCTTAATAGCCCAGTATGCCCTATGCTCCAATTCCACAGGCAAGTGACAAGGTTTGCCAAAAATAAGACGGTACGGAGACATACCAATCGGACTTTTAAAAGCAGTACGATAAGCCCAAAGTGCATCAGTTAAACGCAAAGACCAGTCTTTGCGATTTGGGTTAACCATTTTTTCCAGAATATTCTTAATTGATCGATTGGATACTTCAACTTGTCCACTTGTTTGTGGATGATAAGGGGTGGCGACTTTATGGGTGATCCCATATTTTCGCATTAAAGCCTCAAAAGGCTTATTACAGAAGTGTGAACCCCCATCACTGATGATGGCTCGAGGTGTTCCAAATCTGGAAAGAATGTTTTCCTTTAAAAATTTTAGAACAGTTTTGTGGTCATTATGTTTGCAAGGAATTGCCTCAATCCATTTGGAGACATAATCCACAGCTACTAAGATGTACAAATTTCCGAATGAAGGAGGAAATGGGCCCATAAAATCTATTCCCCAACAATCAAATATTTCGATAATTAAAATTGGGTTGAGGGGCATCATATTCCTACGAGTTATCCCACCTAACTTTTGACAACGCTCGCAAGCTTTGCAAAAGTTATGGGAATCTTTAAACAAGGTGGGCCAATAGAAACCGCACTGTAAAATTTTTGCAGCCGTTTTCTTAGCAGAGAAATGACCACCGCAAGCTTCAGAATGACAAAAGGAAATGACACAAATAAATTCGTCATTAGGTACACATCTCCTAATAATTTGATCTGGGCAGTATTTGAAAAGATAAGGATCATCCCAGAAAAAATTTTTTATTTCAGTCAAAAATTTTCTTTTGTCTTGTTTATTCCAATGACTTGGTAGTTCACCTGTGACTAGAAAATTTGCAATGTCTGCAAACCAGGGTGAAGATGTGATCTCAAACAGTTGCTCGTCAGGGAAAGTGTCTTTTATGGGCGAATTGTCTAAGGAATCTGGAAGAGTGAGACGGGACAAGTGATCAGCTACTACGTTCTCTACCCCCTTTTTATCTCTTATTTCTAGAAAAAATTCTTGGAGCAGAAGGATCCACCTAAGCAAACGCGCCTTAGCATCCTTTTTTGAAAGAAGGTACTTAAGGACAGCGTGGTCAGTGTAGATAATGATTTTGGATCCAATCAAGTAAGACCTAAATTTGTCTAGTGCAAATACTACGGCGAGTAGTTCTTTTTCCGTAGTTGTGTAATTCATTTGTGCACTATTTAAAGTCTTACTTGCATAGTAGATAACATATGGTTTCCTTTCTTTTCTTTGCCCTAGAACTACCCCAACTGCATATTCACTAGCATCACACATAATTTCAAAAGGAAGCGACCAGTCAGGTGGTTGCATGATGGGAGCAGAGGTCAGCAAGCTTTTAAGTTTATCAAAAGCTCTTTGACATTCTTCAGACCACACAAATTGGGTTTCCTTTTGAAGGAGATTACATAAGGGTTTAGATATTGAGCTAAAATCTTTAATGAATCTCCTATAAAATCCTGCATGACCCAAAAATGAGCGTATATCTTTGATAGTTTTTGGGTTGGGTAAATTAGCAATTAAGTCAATTTTAGCCTTGTCTACTTCAATTCCTTCAGATGAAATGACATGCCCGAGAACAATTCCCCTAGTTACCATGAAATGGCACTTCTCCCAGTTTAAGATTAGATTCTTCTCCTCACACCGAATTAAGACTAGCCTTAAATGGTCTATACAGTTTTCAAAAGAGCAGCCAAAAACCGAAAAATCATCCATGAAAACTTCCAAGAAGCGCTCAACCATGTCGGAGAAAATACTGAGCATGCATCTTTGGAAGGTTGCAGGAGCATTACATAATCCAAAAGGCATTCTCTTGTAAGCAAATGTGCCAAAAGGACATGTGAAAGTGGTCTTTTTCTGATCTTCAGGATCAATTGCAATTTGGTTGTAACCTGAATAGCCATCTAGGAAGCAATAATATTTATGACCCGCTAACCTTTCTAAAATTTGATCAATAAAAGGTAGAGGAAAATGATCCTTCCTAGTGACAGAATTAAGTTTCCTATAGTCAATGCATACACGCCAACTAGTGGGGACCCTAGTTGGAACTAATTCATTGTTGGCATTTTTGACTACAGTAACACCAGATTTTTTCGGGACCACTTGGGTTGGACTTACCCATTTACTATCTGAAATTGGGTAGATCATACCCGCATCCAGAAGTTTCGGAACTTCTACTCTAACCACATCCTTCATGTTTGGGTTTAATCGACGTTGAGGTTGACGAGAAGGTTTGGCATCAGCTTCTAGGTAGATTCTATGAGTGCAAATTGAGGGACTAATTCCCTTGATATTAGCAATTGTCCACCCTATTGCTCCCTTATGTTCCTTGAGAATTTCTAATAATTTTAATTCCTGATTTTGTTCGAGTTGAGATGATATGATCACAGGAAAGGTCTCTTCTTGACCAAGGTATGCATACTTTAGCTCAGATGGTAAAGGTTTTAGCTCAAGTTTGGGTGCTTGAACACTAGATGGTAGAGGACTATTGTTGCGTGTGGGCAATTCTTCAAAACGAGATTTCCACCTATCTGTATCCAACAAAGGAGCTGAATCTAATATAGCACTGATTTCTCTAAAGTTTTGGATGATATCTGTATTTCCGAAATAAGTTAGGCATGTTTCTAAAGGATCAGAAGAAAGAGATGGGACAAGAACATCTTCTACAATGGAGTCGATCAGATTAACTCCATGAATTTCATCATTTTCATTGTCATTATCGGGTTGTTTACAAATGTTAAATATATTAAAATCTATAGTCATATTCCCGAATGATATTTTTATTATTCCATTTCGACAGTTGATCAAAGCATTGAAAGTAGCTAGAAATGGGCGGCCTAGAATGACAGGTATTGGAGTGGTACAATTCATGACAGGCTGGGTATCTAATACTATGAAGTCGACTGGAAAATAGAATTTATCAATTTGGACAAGTACATCCTCGACTATTCCTCTTGGTATCTTTATAGATCGATCAGCAAGTTGGAGAGTAACCTTGGTGGGTTTTAGTTCACCAAGTCCTAATTGTTCATAAACTGAATAGGGCAGTAAGTTAACACTAGCACCTAAATCCAGAAGGGCTCGTTGTATCCTGAAGTTTCCTATGATGCAAGATATGGTAGGACAACCAGGATCTTTATATTAGGTGGGGTGTTGTGTTTGAGAATAGCACTCACCTGTTCAGTTAGAAAAGCTTTCTTTTGTACGTAAAGCTTTCGCTTTATGGTACAAAGATCTTTTAAAAATTTTGCATAAGATGGAATCTGCTTAATGGCATCTAATAGAGGAATGTTAATCTTTACTTGTTTAAAGATTTCCAGAATTTCTTGATCAGGTACTCCTTTTTTAGCTGCAAGCAAGCGCTGAGGAAATGGAGCAACTATCTTGTGATGCAGTATTGGATCATTTTGTTCATTATCATCTTCATCATTCTTTTCAATAGATTTTTTAGGTTTGTCATCTTTTGTTAGAATTTCTTTGTTAATTATTTTTCCACTCCGAAGGGTTGTGACAGACTTAACTTGCTCAAATTTAGGTTGGGATGAACTTGCTTCATGGACCTCATGTTGACCCTTTGGGTTAGATTGAGGTTGGCCTGGAAATGTCCCTCTTTCCCTAACATTAAGTTGAGCCTCAATTCTACCTACAGAATTTTTAAGTTCTTGGAGTGATTGCATTGTATTCTGATTTATTTGAGTCTGCCCTTGCATGAAGGTTTGCAAAGTATCTTCAAGGGATTTCCTATGTGGTGGCACATAAGGAGTAGGAACAGAATTTCCTTGAGATTCATTGGCAGTGGGTCCATGTCTCCAGCTAAAGTTAGGATGGTTTCGCCAACTAGGATTATATGTTTCTGGAAATGGTCTTTTATAAGTATTGGTGAAATTTGCTTGATCATGCAACACTTCTTGAAAAGCAGGGATTGTAGGACAATCCTTGGTTACATGTGCATTACTCTCACAAATTCCACATATACTTTCAACAATAGTTTGTGCTTTTCCTATATTGGCTTTGCTTAATTCCATGGCTTCAACCTTCCTAGTCAGATTAGCAATTTTTACATTGACATCATTATCATCTTTAATAAGATATATTCCTCCTTTTGCATTAGGTGCTATTTTAGATTTTTCATTTTTATCTGTTGTATCCCAAGCTTGTGCATTTTCTACTAAAAGATTAAAATAATCTCAGGCTTCATTTGGTTCCTTACTCATGAATTCACCATTACACATCATTTCTACAAATTGTCTCATATTGGAGGACAAACCATCATAAAAGAAACTAATGACCCTCCAAATTTCATATCCATGATGTGGGCAAGCAAGCAGAAGGTCCTTAAATCTTTCCCAACACTGAAAAAATGTTTCTCCATCTTTTTGTGCAAAGTTCATGATATTTCTTCTAAGTGTGTTTGTTTTATGTGTTGGAAAGAATTTCTTTAAAAATTCTCGTCATTTCTTGCCAGGTGGCTATGGTCCTAGGCCTTAAGGAGTGTAACCATGACTTAGCTTTTTCCTTTAAAGAAAAAGGAAATAACTTAAGCTTAACTACCTCTTCAGTGACATCATTGAAATGAAGGGTTGAACACACTTCATTAAATTCTTTTAGATGCAAATAGGGACTTTCAGAATCAAGTCCGTGAAACTTTGGAAGTAATTGGATTATTCCTGGTTTCATGTCAAAAGCTCCCGCAGCAGTAGGAATAACCATACAGGATGGGGTACTGGTCCTAGTGGGTTGTAGATAATCACGAAGCGTTCTAATAGGTAAGTCATCTTGGAATTCATTATCTCCCTGATTACTACCATTATCTTCCATTTGATTATTTGAATTTTGAACAATTAAATTTTTATCTTTTGATTCAACTCGAAATAATCTATTCGTTTTATCTCTTTGCCACAACCGCATATACTAAGTTTTTTATTATTTTTTTATTTTATTTTATTATTTTTTATTTTTATTTTTATTATTATTATTATTATTTTTACACAAACACCCTAATACAGCAAAACAAAAGTTTAATTAAAACATGCATCACCCAACAATTTCTAAGGTTTTCCTAAAAATTCTAGACAGCTCCTAACTGGGTTGAAGAGTACACTTAAGCCTCCAATCCGGTCTAATAACCTACTCGACCAGGTAAGCTCCCAGGTAAGTGGAGGGGTCACGATGCATGTAGCAAAGGTCCCACTTAAAACCCACTTTCCTCGAACAGAAACTGTCTCCCTTTAATCACTTAAAGGGACAAAGCTTGCCTAGACATCGACCGGGGTCATAGAGCGAAATTGGTGCAACTTTCAGTGGTCTTCGTCCTATTGAGCTCGATTATCCTTAGGGGCCAACGTCTAGTTGATTTTAATTAGGCTTAGGATATTTATGCACTTGGATGATTTTTGGGTTAAGGACGAGTGATGAAATCTCGACCTTATCTTGTTAATGGGTTCAGCCCTTAGATTATTTTATGCAAATGCTTTATACTATATGCAACAATCAAGAAGATTTTTAACATTTTATGTCATGACATTAAATTGCATTTGAATAGTTGATCAAGCAAACTAGCTAAAATTTTTTTTCTTCTTTTTATTTATTTATTATTTTTAATATTTTATTATTTTAATTAATAATAATTTTTTTAATTTTTTTTTTAAAAAAAGAGTAAAATTATAATCTAGGAAAAATAGGACTAGTATGAGCAAAATAGAAAAATTAATTTAAATACTCACGGCCGGAGTTCGTTCACTCCGGAAATCCAAAAATGTGATCTTGATCTTCCTCGTTACTGGTCCTGCTTTGTGTCGCCCTTGAATCTGAAAAGATTTGAAATTTCAGCTGTGTTAAAAATAAAAAAAAATTGAAGAACTAGAAATAAAGAGTTGAAATTTGCAGCCTTGTTCTCGTTCGCACGTTGCAAATTTCCGGCAACGGCGCCAAAAACTTGCTACGATTTTAATCTTGCTCTTTCAAAAAGGGAAATTAAACGTAGGATACCCCAAGTATAGGGTGTAGCAAAGTAATATTCTCGGTGAGTCCGAGATCGAATCCACAGGGATTTGATAGTGAACAAAAACTAAAGGCTAAATAATATTCAGATTGACAAAAATATAACTAAGGCATTAGGATTCAGCCTAGCACTTCATCATGCTTTTCTTAAAATCACCTATTAATCATAATAAAATAGATTTAGTCTTATGGGCAGCATTACAATAATTCTATTTTAAACTACAGGGATTTCTAAGCATCTGTTATACCCGGGGGAAATAACAAATCAAAGAAAATATATAAGTTTGAAATAATTTCTATCAAATCTACTGCACCATAAATCAAATCTAAAACATTAAAATTCAATTGATGATTTAAAGAAAATACATGAAGAAAATGCTAGGCTTTTTCCTAGCCTTAGCTAAAAGAGATTTAGCTATCCATATGAGATGCAAGCAATTTTATAAAAGGGATTAGCATAGAATAAATAAAATAAAACATAAATCCCCCTTTTTTTTCTTTGTTTGGTTTAGAAACAGGGCACCCTGTTTTCTTTCCGTGGCCTCTTCTCCTCTCTCGCTCGGCTGGAAAAGGTGTGAATGTTGGCTCCCCTTTGCTCCGTGTCCTTCTCCTTCTCCTTCACCGGATGATCCCCAAAAAATGGAAGGCCTCTTCCTTCTCTCGCTCGGCTGGGAAAATCGGAAGAAGATATGCTTCCGGATGGATCCTGCTGACCGCCCTCTTTCTTCCGTCGGCTGCTGCTGCTTCCACCCGATGGTTCTCCTCCTCTTCCTTCTTTGCTCCCTCTTCCCTCTCCCTCCTCCTCCGCTGGCCCTCGTGCTTCTTCCCGGTTCCTTTTATAGATACTTTCAGCATGTTTGAAGGAGGAGAAACGATCGGAGAAGCTGAAACGCTGCTGGGAGTGGATGAGATTCGGATTAAATGAAATCGAATCACTTGGGATGCTCTTCATGGCTGGGACGGTTCTCTGTTGCTTGGAATCCAAAAGATCTTGGGGAGTTGTTTCACGGATGAAAGAAAGAGCCGGTTTGGCTTTTGGATTTCCCTCGCTGCCGTTGGGAGCCACGGACGGTTGAAGATGCTAAGAAGCTCCTGGAAAAGAAGTGGAGGACTCGGCTTGCGACTCTTCTCCTCCCGATGGTTGCTGGCCTCCTCCTCTTCCGTCGCACGCTCCACGCTTGGATGAGCTGGGAAGAAACAGGGGAAACGGAAAGATGCTGATGAGATGCCATTTGGAATTGAAGAGCTGGTTTAGCTTAGGTCTCTTGGATGAGATGCCATGATGCTTGGAATTGAAGAGCCCGTTTGCATGTGCTGGGAGGTCTCCGGTCGGTTGGGAAATTGGAAAATTTCAAAGCCCCCATGCTGTGGATGTTTGGAAAATTTATTGAGCTTGGGCTGCCAGGCATTGGGCTCAAATCCAAAGTTACTGGGTCTCTTGGATTAATTTCACTCAAACACAAATAAAACATTAATTAATTAATTTTATTAATAAAAATTAACTATAATACTAATTAAGATAATATGAAAATTATACTTTTGTACTCTCATCAGAGGCGCCACACGCCTGCCAAAGAGACTGGGGCAAAAATTATCACTAGAAATTGTTTGGTGAAACAATTGGTTCAGAACCTACCAATAGATACATATGGGTTGGCCGAGCTACACTCGGGCCCATATGCGATCTATTGGGTTCTAGTGCCCACTAAAGAGTTAAGTGTAATTCTTCGAATTTGAGGTAGAGGCTGCAAATTTGGATAAAATAGTGGAAGGACCTTTAGACTAAAGTCCAAGTCTTTAGGGTATTGTCAATTCATATACTGATAGCTAATTTTCTTTTTATGCAGAAATGGCCACTAGTTTGTCACTTCGTTCATTGTTGGATAATGACAAGTTGACCGGACCCAATTTCAACAACTAGCTTAGAAAACTTAAGATTGTGCTAGAGCATGAACGGATCCTTTATGTGATAACGGATCCAGCACCTGAGTAGCCTGCTGCTAATGCATAGGGTGCGGTCAAAGAAACTTATCAGAAGTGGCTCAGTGACCGTATCATTGTCCGATGCATTATGCTTGCTGCAATGAGCGATGAGTTCAGTCGCCGGTTTGAGAACGCCCGGCCCGAAGAAATCGTTCAAGTGTTGAACGAATCTTTTAGCACTCCCAACGATGTTGAAAGACACAAGACTAGTTGTACTATTTTCAGCACACGGATGAAAGATAGGGCATCGGTGACTGATCATGTATTGTACATGATTGAGTTAATCGAGCGCCTGAGCACTCTCGGTTTTCCCCTTCATGATCAATTAGGGAAAGATGCTATATTGAACTCTCTTCCTGGTTCGTACTGCCCATTTCTCACCAACTTTTATATGACGAAACCGGTAGTAAATTATCACCAATTGTTGGGTTTACTACAAACTTTTGAAAAGGATCACCAACTCCTAAAAGGGTCGGTGAATTTAGTGGGAGGTTCGTCTAAGGATCGTGGTCCCTTTAAGAAAGGAAAGAAGAAAAACAAAAATCAAAAGAAAAAGGTGTATCGTGCTGAGCAAAGTCAGACTAAGAAGAAGAAGGCTGATCAGAGTAAAGCAGAGTGCTACTACTGTAAGAAGCAAGGATATTGGAAGATGAACTATCCTCAGTACATTGCCTCTCTTGACCCGAATAAGCCAAAGAAAAAGATGCAATCAGTTGCAGATTAAGGTACTTATATGATAACACCTTGTAATTTCTCAATATGTGATAATTCGACCTAGGTATTGGATACCGGAAGTCCTTTTAATATTTGTAATTCGTTGTAGGGACTATAGGTCAGTGAGAGATTTGAAGAAAGCGAAAGGTTCCTAAATGTTGGAGATGGAAGATCAGTTCCAGTTCTAACTTTAGGGATTCTGAAACTTGTATTCAATTCTCGAATAATAGTCTTAAGTGACTGTCACTTTTGTCCTTCCTTTCTATTAAGTGTAATTTCTGTAGGCCTTTTAGCTATGAATAGTTATGAGATTTTAATAAAAAGAAATTACTGTGATATCGTTATGAATGGTGTTACTGTAATGCATGGACAATTGAGTAATGGGATTTACATATTATCACAGCCTGTTAATGTAATGTATAAGTCAAGAAAGCGTCCTAGAATAGATAATGTTACAGATGTCTACCTTTGGCATCATAGGCTAGGTCATATTAACAAGGATAGAATGAACAGGTTAAGTAAAGAGGAAATCCTCAATATTAATAATTGTGAATCATTGACAACCTACGAGTCATGTCTTCTTGGTAAGATGACCAAATCACCTTTTACCAAAAAAGGTGAACGAGCTAGTGACTTATTGACCCTTGTACATTCTGATGTATGTGGGCCAATGAGCACAGATGCTAGAGGTGGGTATTCATATTTCATTACGTTTACAGACGATCTTTCGAGGTATGGTTATGTCTATTTAATGAGACATAAATCTGAAGTATTTGAAATGTTCAAATTGTATCGTAATGCAGTAGAAAAACAAACTAGAAAGAGTATTAAAACTCTTCGATCAGATCGAGGGGGTGAATATCTTTCCAATGAGTTTTTGACATATCTAGAAGAGGATGGGATTCTTTCCCAATATAACGGCGTATCAGAAAGGAGAAATCGAACCCTGTTAGACATGGTTCGATCCATGATGGGGTTTGCGAGTCTGCCCATATCCTTTTGGGGATATGCACTTGAGTCAGCCTGCTACATTCTAAATAAGGTTCCAAGTAAGTCGGTAAATACAACACCACATAAGATGTGAACTAGACGTAAGCCGATGCTCTCTCACCTTAGGGTTTGGGGGTGTCCGGCGTACGTCAAACGTTTAAAAATAGACAAACTTGAACCCAAGTCTGACAAATGTTTCTTTGTCGGTTATCCTAAAGAAACTAAAGGATATTTTACTACCTTGCTAAAGAACAAAAGTTGTTCGTAAGCAATAGAGCTATATTCTTAGAGAAGGAATTCCTTGGAGAAGGAAGTAGAAGCTCTAATGTTGAGCTTAGAGAAGTTCAACATGTAGAAGACCCGACACCATCCACTGAACCAGTTGAGTCTGAATTGATTAGATCAAATCGAGAACCTATTTTAGATGCACCATTAAGGCGATCAGGTAGAGTACCACGTCAGCCGGATAGATACTACAGTTTCTTAGTTCGGGATGGGGATCATGTCGAACTTGATGAAAACGATGAGGATCCGATCACCTATATGGATGCAATGCAGAGGTACGACTCTGATAAATGGGTTGGAGCCATGCAATCCGAAATGGATTAAACCCATAGGGTGTATGGACATTAGTTGACCCACTCGAAAGGATTAAACCCATAGAGTGTAAGTGAATTTTCAAAAGAAAACGGGGAGGAAACGGTCAGGTTGAGCCCTATAAAGCCCGTCTGGTTGCCAAGGGATATCGCCAACGTTATGGTATTGACTATGACGAGACATTTTCTTCTATGGCAATGCTCAAGTCCATTCAAATTGTGCTCGCGATAGCAGCACATTTAGATTATGAAATCTGGCAAATGGATGTAAAGACCGCTTTTCTAAATGGAGATTTAGAAGGGGAGGTGTATATGATGTAACCTAAAGGTTTTATATCTGCAGATGAGTCTAAGGTGTGCAAGCTTCAAAAATCCATTTATGAATTAAAACAAGCTTCACGGAGTTGGAACATACGTTTTGATAAGGTAATCAAAATGTATGGCTTCATTAAGAATGAAGAAGAACCTTGCATTTATAAATGGGCAAATGGTTCAGTTATTATATTTCTTATTTTGTATGTGGATGACATTATTTTAATCGAGAATGACATTCCTGCATTACAAGGAATAAAGGTTTGACTATCATCTCAATTTGCCATGAAGAATTTGGGAGAAGCATCTTACATCCTAGGGATGAAGATCTATAGAGATAGATCTAGAAGATTGCTTGAATTATCCCAATCCACTTACATTGATACTATACTGAAGAGGTTCATTATGATTAATTTCAAGAAAGGCTATCTTCCGATGGGCTATGGAATTAATCTCTCTAAGAGAGATCGTCCGACAACCCCTCAAGAAAAAGAGAGTATGGATAGAATTCCATATGCTTCGGCAGTGGGATCTATAATATATGCCATGACATGTACTAGACCAGACGTGGCATACTCATTAGGAGTAGTGAGCAGATACCAGTCTGTCCAGGTAGCAACTATTGAAAGGTTGTAAAAACCATCCTTAAGTATTTGAGAAATATTAAAGACTAGTGGCTTGTCTACGGTGATTCTGACTTAAAACTTGAGGGATATACCGATTCAAGTTTTCAGTTGGATCAAGATAATAGCAAGAGCGTGTCAGGATATATCTTTACTCTTAAGGGTGGGGCCATCTGCTGGAAGAGTTTCAAGCAGCATACAATGGCAGATTCTATATGTGAAGCAGAATACATCGCAGCTGAAAGTAAATTCTAGGTTCTTCGGTGTTAAGCATGCTGATTTTTTTTTAAAAAAAAACCATGGCTGAACCTGATCGGGTTGCCTACATACCCCTTCATAAGGGGAATCAAGACTGTTACGGGGGAACTCAGCCACCATGCCCCACGTGACCGACACGCGCGCCCAAGAAGACTACAGCTGCCCCTTGATCCAGTAACCCGACCCCGAGTCGGATATCTTCGGCTTCGCAGCCCGACCCCGAGTCGGCTGCCCCTTGATCCAGTAACCCGACCCCGAGTCGGATATCTTCGGCTTCGCAGCCCGACCCCGAGTCGGCTGCCCCTTGATCCAGTAACCCGACCCCGAGTCGGATATCTTCGGCTTCGCAGCCCGACCCCGAGTTGGCTGCCCCTTGATCCAGCAATCCGACCCCGAGTCGGCAATCTCTCGACAACGACAGGCTGTTCCCCTGAAGCACGCCGCGACCCTCTGCTCCACTACTCCCTGCAACGGTCGTATCCGGCGCTGCTCCACGATCTCCTGTAACAGCCGTACAAAGCGGAGCTCCACTACGCCCTGTCATGGCCATACCCAGCGCTGCCCCACGACGCCCTGTAACGGCCATGTCAGTGGCAACTCCATCGTGCCACACGATGACCAACCCCCCAGAAGGACCCCCCAGCCTGGTATATATGCTGCTGGGGGGAGAAGGGGGGAGGTAAGCAAGAACTTCCAGTGCATTCTCCTACTGGCTACAATTATCTCTCCTTCTCCTCCAATCTCCTCTGACTTGATCGTCGGAGGGCCCCCACTACCCCAGTGGTGGTGCGAGGCTTGCTTGCAGGTTTTCCGGTGGAAAGTGGAGCGCAATCAACACCAACCAAGGCGACTCAGACGGAACCCCGTTCACACCGCTGTGCCAATCGTTCTCGGTTTGGACCACCAGCAACAGTTGGCGCTAGAGGAAGGGCCCGAATCTCAGAGCGATCGTAATGGCACGGCGAGGTGGTCGTGGAGCTTCCAATGCCTCCGGTCGCGGGGCCTCTCGCGCCTCCGGCTGGGAGGCCGCTGCGTCTCCAACACATTCTCAGCAGCACTCCACCGTTCCACCCCCCATTCAGATGGTCGAAGCCGCTCAGTTCGACCAGTTAGCCCAGCAGGTTCGCACCCTCGCGGAGGCAGTGCAGAACCTGCAGGGTGTGATGTCTCGGGCGCCGCAGCGGGCCCAGGAGCCGCTGCTCCCTGAGCGCTCACCTGTCCTCCTCAACCCGCGCTCCTTCCTCTCCCATGGGGAGGAGCGCCGGCGCGAGGAAGATTCTCGAGCGCGGTCCATTCTGCCGGGACCTTCCCATCGGAGCTGCGCGGGGTACGAGAGGCGGGCCCGGGCGCGTTCCCAGACCCCCCAGTCCTCAAGGAACCCGCGCTCCAGTCGGTCCCCCTCTCGGTGCTCCTTGTCTCCCACCCATCGGTCGCGCTCCCTGGACCGGCGGGTGGACGATCTCCACCGACAACTCCAGGTCCTGAAGGGCCACTCCAAAGATCCCTTCGCCGACTTGGAGATCTCCTCCCAGCCGGCGCTTGCCTCGAGGATCCTGCGGACCCCGAACCCGCCGGGGTTTAAAATGCCGGCGATCGAGCCCTATGACGGGGCGGCGGACCCGCGGGATCATGTCGAGAGTTTCAGGACTCTTATGCTCCTCCACGGAGCATCAGATCCTCTCCTCTGCAAGGCCTTCCCGGCGACCCTCCGTGGCCCCGCAAGGGCGTGGTTCGCCAGCTTGGAGGCTAACTCAATCCAGTCCTTCGACCAGTTTACTCGCCTCTTCATCACCCATTTCGCCGTCAGTAGCCGGCGGCGACTGGTCTCCGACTCCCTCTTCGATATCCGGCAAAACGAGGGAGAAAGCTTGCGGGATTATCTTACCCGCTTCAACAAGGCTACGCTGGAAGTCCGGAACCTGAGCCAGGAGGTGGCTCTTTCAGCCCTGAAGCGTGGCTTCCGAAAGGGCAGACTCACCTTCTCCCTGGACAAACGCCTGCCGCGGAGCTTCTCGGAGCTGTTGTCCCGGGCGAACCAGTATGCGGACGCCAAGGAGGCGGCCGCCCACCGGAGCAAGGAGGCCGCCGAGATCCCTCCAAAGCTCGGGAAGAAAAGGCGAAAAGAGGCACGCCAGAGGAGGAGCCCGACGCCTCAACGTCGGCGCAGAAGCCTGTCGCCGGCGAGGAACCACGGCGCCCTACGCCCTCGTTCTCCGCCCCGACGTTTCAACCGGTACACTCCTCTCCTGACTCCCCGGGCCCAGATCCTCATGGAAATCAAGGGGCGGGAGGACCTCCCGGTCCCGAGACAGATGAAGAAGATCCCTGGGAGGAGGCCCTCTCGGGCGTACTGTGAGTACCACCGGGACCACGGCCACGACACCGAAGACTGCTTCCAGCTTCGGGACGAGATCGAGGCTCTCATCCGCCGAGGGCGTCTCGGTCGATATGTGAACGACCGACGTCCCCCCGCAGACTCGCGTCCGGCCGACCCGGCCCCTCCGGAGCCTCGGGAGCAGAATCGACCCGTCGCGGGCGTGATCCATACTATCACTGGGGGCTGCCCCCGGCCCGAGAGGAACGCAGGGGGCTCGACTGAAGCATCAGGGGCAGCCGTCGCAAAGAGGCAGAGGGTCGGTAATGTAATCACTTTTTGTGATGAAGATGTAAAGGGGGTTCAGACCCCCCACGACGACGCCATGGTGATCTCCCTCACTATGGCAAACTATGATGTAAGGCGTGTTCTTGTGGATAGTAGAAGCTCAGCTGATATTTTGTTTTACGAGGCCTTCCAAAAGATGAACTTGTCCAGACAATTGTTGCACAAAACATCCACCCCCCTCATAGGATTCACTGGTGACGCTGTCTCGGCCGAAGGTGTCGTTGAGCTGCCTGTGACTGCGGGCGTTGCACCCGCAGAAGCCACGGTGCGGCTCGGGTTCTTGGTCGTCCGTGTTCCCTCGGCCTACAACGCTATCCTCGGACGACCCGGACTGAACGCCCTTCGCGCGGTGGTCTCTACGTACCACTTGCTCATGCGGTTCCCCACGGCGGCCGGGATTGGAGAGGTCCGAGGTGACCAACCGACCGCAAGGCAATGTTTCCTAGCAACTCTCAAAGGGAAGAAGCCCGTAGAAGCCTTAAGCGTCGAGTCCCTCGACGCCAGAGACGAGGTGGCCTTGCGGCACGGGGAGCCGGCCGAAGGTGTGATCGAAGTTTCCCTCGAGGAAGGTCGCCCGGACCGGACGGTCCGGGTCGGCACCAATCTCGACCCGGGAGCTCGGGCTCGGTTGGTGGAATTCCTCCGAGCCAACGCCGATGTATTTGCCTGGTCGGCGGCCGATGTACCTGGGATCGACCCGGAGGTCATTTCTCACGCCCTCAACGTCGACCCAACCCACCGACCAGTAAAGCAGAAGAAGAGACACTGTGCCCCGGATCGGATCCGAGTGGTCGACCAGGAGGTAGACAAGCTCTTGGAGGCAGAATTCATAAGGAAGGTCAGCTACCCCGAATGGCTGGCAAATGTCGTACTTGTCCGGAAGGCGAGCGGAAAGTGGAGGATGTGCGTCGACTACACCGACCTGAACAAGGCATGCCCCAAGGATAGCTTTCCGCTTCCGCGGATAGACCAACTGGTCGACGCGACTTCCAGATATCAGCTGCTGTCTTTCATGGACGCCTTCTCCGGCTACAACCAGATAATGATGGCTCCACAGGACGAGGAGAAAACTGCCTTTATAACAGACCGGGGGCTGTACTGTTACAAGGTAATGCCCTTCGGTCTGAAGAATGCTGGTGCCACTTACCAGCGCCTCGTCAACAAAATCTTCAAAGAGCAAATCGGCCGGAACATGAAGATGTACGTGGACGATATGCTGGTGAAGAGCCGCCATGCAGACCAGCACATCGCGGGTCTGGAGGAGACTTTCGCCACCTTGCGGAAGTTTTGCATGAAGCTGAACCCAGCGAAGTGCGCCTTTGGCGCTTCGGCCGGGAGGTTCCTCGGTTTCATTGTCAACCAGCGGGGGATCGAAGCCAACCCGGACAAAATCAAGGCCATCCAAGATATGTCCCCTCCGACCAAAGTGAAGGAGGTTCAGGAGCTCGCTGGGAGGGTCGCCGCGCTCGGACAATTTGTGGCAAAATCGGCCGAACGCTGCCAACCTTTCTTCAAGGTGTTGAAACGCCCGAAAGACTTCCTCTGGACGGCCGAATGTCAAGCAGCATTCGACCAGCTCAAGGAATACTTGGCGTCTCCTCCCCTGCTGTCCAAGCCGCAAGAAGGGGAGATGCTCTACCTCTATCTGGCGGTCTCCCCAACCGCAGTCAGTGCGGTACTGGTTCGGGAAGAGGCAAAGCTCCAGAAGCCTGTGTACTACATCAGCCGGGTCCTACGGGATGCCGAGACGCGGTATACGAAGGCTGAAAAGATCGCCTTCGCGCTGCTGACCGCGACCAGGAGGCTTCGCCCCTATTTCTAGGCCCATTCTGTCACCCTCTTGACCGATCAACCGCTGCGGCAGATCCTCAGCAATCCTGAGAATGCGGGACGGCTGGTGAAGTGGGCAGTAGAACTTGGTGAGTTCGACATCCGCTACCAGCCCCGACCCGCCATCAAGGCCCAGGCGCTCGCGGATTTCCTCGCTGAGTGCACGGTGCAGGAGGCGGAACCTAGGTCGCCGAAAATACCCAGCCTCGACCTCCCGATTTGGACGCTTCACATCGATGGGTCGTCGAACCCCGAAGGTGGAGGGGCCGGGCTGGTCCTCACCAGCCCTGATGGAGTGATAGCCGAGTATGCCTTGAGGTTCGGATTTCCAGTGACCAACAACGAGGCGGAGTATGAGGCCCTAGTCACGGGACTCAAACTCACCAAGGAGCTCGGCATCCGGCGCCTGAAGGTCTTCACCGACTCCCAGCTGGTGGTCGGGCAGGTCCGTGGGGAGTTCGAAGCCCGGAACCCGACCATGCAGAATTACGTCCGGAAGGTGCAAGCACTCATTTCCGACCTCGGCAGTGTCGACATCCAGCAGGTCCCAAGAAGTGAAAATGCCAGGGCCGACAGGTTGTCCCGCTTAGTGAGCGCAGACGCGCACAACTTGTCGAGGGCGATCTACCTGAAGACCCTGGATGCCCCGAGCATCGGCGAGGCTGGAGCGGTGATGGCGATTGATCCGGAGCCGTCTTGGATGGACCCGCTTGTCGCCTACCTCGCCGAAGGGATCCTCCCTGAAGGCGAAGATCAAGCTCGGCGACTTGTTATGAAGTCCGCCCACTACGTACTCAATGAAGGGAGGCTGTATCGGACCTCGTTCACCGCCCCCCTTCTTAAAGTGCCTCCGCCCCTCGGAAGCGGCCTACGTCCTCGGCGAAGTCCACGAAGGCGTTTGCGGATCCCACTTGGGGGCTAGGTCCTTGGCGCACAAGATCATGAGGCAAGGCTATTATTGGCCTACCTTGTTGGAGGACTCAAAGGATCATGTACGGAAATGCGACGCCTGCCAGCGCCACGCCAACGTCCAGAGAGTCCCTTCTGTCCCCTTGGCACCAATCACTGCACCCTGGCCCTTCGCCCAGTGGGGAATGGATATCCTCGGACCATTCCCCGTCGCTTCAGCTCAGCGGAAATTTTTGATTGTTGCAATCGACTACTTCACCAAGTGGGTGGAGGCAGAGCCGCTGGCCACTATCACGGAGGTGCAAGTCCGGAAGTTCGTGAAGAAGAACATCATTGTCCGATTTGGGGTACCTCGGGTCCTCATCTCGGATAATGGCCGACAGTTCGACAACAAGCATTTTCGTGACTTCTGCGAGGAGTTCGGGATCGAGCATCGGTTCACATCTGTGTCGCATCCCCAAACCAACGGCGAGGCCGAGGTCACAAATCGGACAATCCTCCAAGGAATCAAAGCGCGAATCGGTCGGACGGGGCAAGCTTGGGTCGAAGAACTCGAGAATGTCCTTTGGGCGTATCGGACCACGCATCGGACCCCTACCAGGGAGACGCCTTTCAGCCTAACCTATGGCACGGAAGCCGTTGTCCCCGTGGAGCTCGGACTCCCCTCACCTCGGGTGGCCGCGCACCGACCCGAGGCCAATTCGGAGCAACTCCGAGGGAACCTGGATCTCTTGGAAGAAGCGAGGGAAATGGCGCAGGTTCGGATGGCGATGTATCAGCGGAGGGTGGCCCGATATTACAACTCCAAGGTCCGACCGAAGCTTTTCAGAATCGGAGATCTGGTGCTAAGGCGAGCTAAAGCGTCTCAACCTGCGGAAGGTGGGAAGCTAGCGCCAAATTGGGAAGGCCCGTATAGGGTTCGCTGGGTAAACCGACCTGGCTCCTACCAGTTGGAGGCCCTAGATGGTCGAAAAATTCCAAGGAGCTGGAATTCCGCTAACCTGCGGATGTATTACCAGTAGAACGACGATGCCAGAAAGACAGTTCAAAAATGTATAACACTTTGCATTTCAATAATTTCTGGTTGCAACGGCGTGCTCGTGTGATTACAAGGAATTCCCAGAGGGGAATTAGGGTGTAAAGAAAGTAAAGAAGAGGCGGAGACTCCGAGGATCTGAAGATCTGGGATCCCGAAACCTCCATCCGAAGCGGCTGCAATCCCGCCGGAAGTGGGTGCTTCCAACCGGAGGCGCCATCGGCGTCTCACGAAGAAGACGAAGAGCCGGCGCGGATGAAGAAGAAGTAGACGAAGGAGAAGTCTACATTGCTCCTACCCAGAGGCGCCATCCACGCCTCACGAAAAAGACGAGGAGCCGCCGCAGACGAAGCTCCCGCTGCCTCCAGGGGAACGCCACCTCCAAGGGATATTCCGGTCCTCCCCAGTGTTAGGGGAGAGAAGGAATACAAGGGGGAAGAGCATATGGAGGCGCGGTCCCGGATCAAGCACCTGGTGCGGAGCTCAATCGGGAGGCCGAACTTCAAGGAGGGGAGACGTGATCCCGGATGAAACGCCTAGAGCGGAGTTCCGCCGGGGAGAATCTCCTTGTTGATCCCAGATGAAACGGCTAGTTGGCGGAAGTCGCGAAGGGCGCGCCTCCCGTTCCTTCGGCAGGGGTCTCTCAACCATGCGCCGGAGAGGAGGCCCACGATCCATGGCAACCTGAACAGCTCCGGCTTGGCAGGCTCCATCGCACCTGCACCTATATTTATAGCCAAACTGCGGCCCCCCGGTCGTTCCGATGCGGGTGGCTCCAATAAATGCGGGCGTATTGAATCCGGAGCCGATCCGGCTCTCGAGGCGTATCTTCCCGCGATTTCCTAAGCGTCATTCTCCTTAATCGCATTCTTTGTGCAGGACACTCCGGGTGGCCTGTACCCCTAGGTCCACGTATCTCCGCTCGCGCCCCAGGCCGCATCCGCCTCGAAGAACGCGCGTATCGCGGCCGCTTAACTGACACTCCTCGCAAGCAGCAACTGGCGATCCGATTTCCCAGGTAACCCCTTAATTAGCATTTAATGCCCATCTGGTGTTCCCCAGGCGACGCTTGGAGAGGAGGAGAAACACGATCGCAGCTGGCCATGGAGAAATCCCGTCGGGCGGCAAGCGACAGGCGCACGACCAGCGAGCGGAATTTCCCGAGGCTCGGCCCTCGGATGCCAGGCTAACCCGATGATCATCCCGGGAGCAGACTAGCCTGAAGCCCCGACCGGTCGCCTCGGCTTGCGCCAGCCTTGGCCGACCAACGAGCGAAATCTCCCGAGGCTCGGCCCTCGGATGCCAGGCTAACCCGATGATCATCCCGGGAGCAGACTAGCCTGAAGCCCCGACCGGTCGCCTCGGCTTGCGCCAGCCTTGGCCGACCAACGAGCGGAATTTCCTGAGGCCTGACAACCCTCAGATGCCAGGCTAACCCGATGATCATCCCGGGAGCAGACTAGCCTGAAGCCCCGACCGGTCGCCTCGGCTTGCGCCAGCCTTGGCCGACCAACGAGCGGAATTTCCCGAGGCTCGGCCCTCGGATGCCAGGCTAACTCGATGATCATCCCGGGAGCAGACTAGCCTGAAGCCCCGACCGGTCGCCTCGGCTTGCGCCAGCCTTGGCCGACCAACGAGCGGAATTTCCCGAGGCTCGGCCCTTGGATGCCAGGCTAACCCGATGATCATCCCGGGAGCAGACTAGCCTGAAGCCCCGACCGGTCGCCTCGGCTTGCGCCAGCCTTGGCCGACCAACGAGCGGAATCTCCCGAGGCTCGGCCCTCGGATGCCAGGCTAACCCGATGATCATCCCGGGAGCAGACTAGCCTGAAGCCCCGACCGGTCGCCTCGGCTTGCGCCAGCCTTGGCCGACCAACGAGCGGAATTTCCTGAGGCCTAACCCTCGGATGCCTGGCTTAGCGCCGGAAGAATTTCCTGAGGCCTAACCCTCGAATGCCTGGCTTAGTCCCGGAAGAATTTCCTGAGGCCTAACCCTCGGATGCCTGGCTTAGCGCCGGAAGAATTTCCTGAGGCCTAACCCTCGGATGCCTGGCTTAGCGCCGGAAGAATTTCCTGAGGCCTAACCCTCGGATGCCTGGCTTGGCGCCGGAAGAATTTCCTGAGGCCTAACCTTCGGATGCCTGGCTTAGTCCCGGAAGAATTTTCTGAGGCCTAACCCTCGGATGCCTGGCTTAGCGCCGAAAGAATTTCCTGTGGCCTAACCCTCGGATGCCTGGCTTAGCGCCGGAAGAATTTCCTGAGGCCTAACCCTCGGATGCCTGGCTTAGTGCCGGAAGAATTTCCTGAGGCCTAACCCTCGGATGCCTGGCTTAGCGCCGGAAGAATTTCCTGAGGCCTAACCCTCGGATGCCTGGCTTAGCGCCGGAAGAATTTCCTGAGGCCTAACCCTCGGATGCCTGGCTTGGTGCCGGAAGAATTTCCTGAGGCCTAACCCTCGGATGCCTGGCTTGGCGCCGGAAGAATTTCCTGAGGCCTAACCCTCGGATGCCTGGCTTGGTGCCGGAAGAATTTTCTGAGGCCTAACCCTCGGATGCCTGGCTTAGCGCCGGAAGAATTTCCTGAGGCCTAACCCTCGGATGCCTGGCTTAGCGCCGGAAGAATTTTCTGAGGCCTAACCCTCGGATACCTGGCCTAGCGCCAGAAGAATTTCAAGAGTCGGGAGTCAGCGAGACGCTACCAAGAGTTAAAAAGAAGAAGGACGAAAGTGAAATGAAGAAGCTCTATTTGCATTAACTTTCATTGTTTCAGGGCCGAGACCCATACAACTTGGCAAAACGCCAACACACAAAGAAAAGAACAAAAATACAGAAGGTCAGCTTGGAGGAACCCCCAAGTCGAGAACGTCGGGCACGTCCGCAGGGGGTAGGGAGACGGTTGGAGAAGCAGCAGGCAATGGCGCCGGAGGGGAGTCGAGAAGGGAGATCCCACTCAGGTCAATTTCGGGGTACTTAGCCGATACCCTTGCCAGGCCTTCCTCGAAGCCTAAGACAAAGGAGTCGGACCCCGCGTCCGACATGTCACGGACGAACTCGTCGGACTGACGATAGGCCTGTACCGCCTCCGACATATCACGGGTGAACTCGGCGGACTGACGATAAGCCTGTACCGCCTGACGCCCGATCTCCGCACTCTTCTCGGCCAGCGCCGCCTCTGCCCGCTCCATAATCTGAGCCTTCGCCTCCAAGACCTTCGCCACAATCCGGTCATCCGCCTCGGAGGAGACCCTCAGCAGATCAGCCTGAGCCTCCTTGTGCTTCGCCTCGGCAGCAATGCGAGCAGCCTCAGCCTCCTCCAGGCGCGAATGAAGCTCCTGGTCGCTCGCGCGGAACTTCTCCAAGGCCGACTCCAATTCACCCAGCTTGGCTTCAAGAGACCGGGTTCGGTTGCGGGCGTTGTCGGCTGACCGCTGGGCCTTCTCCCACCTCTCCCGGTAGTCGGCAGCCTTCCGGAACTGCTTCTCGGCCCGCTCCTCCGCCTTCTTGATCTCGCCCTCGAGACCCGAGGCAACCTTGAGTTGCTCCTGAGCCTCCAACAGTTGCTTCTCGAGGGTGGCGAAGCCGAGTGCCCGCTCTTCGGCCACCTGGAGCCTCGTCTCGAGGTCCCTGGTCGTCCTCCCCGCCGCAGCCTGACCTCCCTCTTCTACTGCCTTCAGTTGGCTCTCGGCCCTCGCCAGAAGCCTCGCCTGTTCCTCGTAGCACTCCTCCAGGCGGACCATGTACTGGGCGAGCTAAGAGATAGGAAAAACGAGGGCGTCAGGCGGGGATCAACAGAGCCTATAAATGAGGAAAGTGACCAAAAGAGCACTCACCGACATGAGACAAACGCAGCTGGCAGCCCCAACGTCAGGGACCCTCATCTCCCGGACCCGCCTGCGGTCCTTCTCCAGCAGCACCGTCTCGATGAGGTTTCGGGTGCCGGCGAAAGTGAAGGCCGACCCCGACTTCTCCCCGGAGTCGGACGGTGGTTCTGCAGCCTTACCCTTACCCATCGCTTGGGGAAGAGTCATGCTGACCATGCTCGGGGCGGGGACCACCCCTGGAATTGACAGGGTCCCGCTCGGCCGGGGCCTCGGCGCGTCCCTCCTCGTATCGTCCGGAGCCGACCGAGTCGAAGGCTGGGCTGGGGACCGATCACGTCCGACCCGTCCATCTCGGGCGCGCCCGGGTGATGCCTCCGGAGAAACGGTAGTCTCGGCATCGGAGGGCTGATACAGCGTCAACTCCCGGTCCGCGCCCGCGGCGTCCCCCTGATCGGTGGGTCCGGATCCGTTTGTCGGCGTCGGAGTCGCCTGCCGGCGGGACTTCTTCGCCGGTGGGGCCCCGTTCGGAGGAGCTCGTTTCTTCCTCCGGACTGCTTCCAGTAGGGACGTCCTACCAACAGCCGTTGCCTTGTCCGACCGCATGACGTCGTCGATCTCTGCGAAAAGGACGAGATGGTCGGAGGTTGAGAAACTGAAGGAAAGAACGAAACGAAAGAGGAGAAAAGAGCTAAAAAGAAATGGTGGCGGGCTCACGGTCAGCGGGGACCGAGCTCAGACTGACGTTCACCAAGGTATCCTCGGAAATAAGGCGAGCCACCGGGGGGAGCCGGCCCTCGGCAACCAACTCCTTCAAGACGGCGACGCCATCGGATTCCTCCCTCGACAACCTCGATAGGCCAATCGGGGACTTCATCGGCGTCTTCCAGGTTGCCCTGATTCCCCAAGAGGGATCTGCGTCAACGAAAAAGAAGCGCCCCTTCCAGCCGTGAATGGAGGTAGGAGCCTCCTTGACGAGGCCGCACCCTCGCCACGCCGCAAAGCACCACCACCCTTTATCCTGGGGGTGGCCGCTCAGGCCGTAGCATTCCCAAAAGACATTCAGGGTGGCGGGAACCTCGTGCATGCGGCAGAGAACCTGAAAGGCCGTCAGGGCGCGCCATGAGTTCGGCACCAGTTGCGTCGGCGCCACTCTTAAACCCCGAAGCACCTGAACGACTAAGTCCGAGGGGGGAAAGTGGAACCCGGCCTGAAGAATGCCCTCATTGATGGCAACCTTCCCTGGAGGAGGATGGGACATCCTCTCCTCAGGCCCCGGGAGTGTAACATTGCAGGCCTCGGGAAGGTGGTATCGAGCCACGAACCTATCTAGGTCTTCGGCGACCAACTCCGACTTAATGCGGTCTGCTCTCACTTCGCCCATCCCTAATGGCCAGTGAATCTACGGTCAGGACAGGGTCAAGAAGGGGGAAAGGACCGGAACGACTGGAGTACACTAATACAAAAGGAGAGTATGGAGAGCCCTAAATTGAAGAATGAGGCAACTCACCGGAAGAGAAGGAAGAACGGCTCCGAGAGCGTCAAAGGAGGAGCAAGCGAACAGTCCGACGGCGATGACGGCAACGCAAAGGAGAAACTCGAAGAAGTCTGTAAAGAGAAAGGCGGACGGAGGAGGACCCCCGGTTAAATAGGCGGAAAGGTGGGTGACGCCTCGGTGACGCCAGAGGACGCCTGGCTGCCGAAGGGTCGCTCGCGCCCCAAAGGCGAATCGACGCCATTAAGGAAGGATGTCCGCCGAAATCCTCAAACTGCCAGGTCAGCAACAACCGCCATACGCCATAAAGAAGACGGGGAGCTCGAAGCGCGCGCGCCTCTCCGAGGGATGGCGGCAATCTCGAAGCATCACTTCCTTCACCCGTTTCCCTTCTGGTTCCAGGCTCGGAAGTGGGGGGCTACTGTTACGGGGGAACTCAGCCACCATGCCCCACGTGACCGACACGCGCGCCCAAGAAGACTACAGCTGCCCCTTGATCCAGTAACCCGACCCCGAGTCGGATATCTTCGGCTTCGCAGCCCGACCCCGAGTCGGCTGCCCCTTGATCCAGTAACCCGACCCCGAGTCGGATATCTTCGGCTTCGCAGCCCGACCCCGAGTCGGCTGCCCCTTGATCCAGCAATCCGACCCCGAGTCGGCAATCTCTCGACAACGACAGGCTGTTCCCCTGAAGCACGCCGCGACCCTCTGCTCCACTACTCCCTGCAACGGTCGTATCCGGCGCTGCTCCACGATCTCCTGTAACAGCCGTACAAAGCGGAGCTCCACTACGCCCTGTCATGGCCGTACCCAGCGCTGCCCCACGACGCCCTGTAACGGCCATGTCAGTGGCAACTCCATCGTGCCACACGATGACCAACCCCCCAGAAGGACCCCCCAGCCTGGTATATATGCTGCTGGGGGGAGAAGGGGGGAGGTAAGCAAGAACTTCCAGTGCATTCTCCTACTGGCTACAATTATCTCTCCTTCTCCTCCAATCTCCTCTGACTTGATCGTCGAAGGGCCCCCACTACCCCAGTGGTGGTGCGAGGCTTGCTTGCAGGTTTTCCGGTGGAAAGTGGAGCGCAATCAACACCAACCAAGGCGACTCAGACGGAACCCCGTTCACACCGCTGTGCCAATCGTTCTCGGTTTGGACCACCAGCAACAAAGCCATACGTAGTTCTTTTTAAGTTTCAAAAATGCAGCGGAAAAACCGAATCAAACAATTTAATTCATGCATGCTTACAAGATTAAATCTAGAAATCAGCACCTTAAGAACACATAGGATTATACCGAAATCATTTAAACAATTATGCTAAAACTTTAATGCATGATTAACTATCAGATCTGAAACTTAAGAACTCTATTCTAATTAATCTCCAAATATCCACCAAATGGATTCTGGAGATATCTCCGTGAGGAGCCCCAAAAGAGGGTAAAACCTCGGAGAATCGGACCTATATCTTGACACCATAATAAATGATTAATACTAGATTAATACCTTTTATGATGGATGAAAGTTGTGGATCTGATCCTTGACTTCGCAGCCACGCACACGAATGGCCTCTACGAGAAGTATACGCGAAGTTTCTGAAGAGATCCAATCCTGCGAAAGTGCTAGCTTGCGCAGAATTTCTTGAGGCTGAAATTTGATCTTTCCAACGCTATCAACTTTTGAATCGCCTTCTTGGAAGAACTTGGAGGAAAGGTTTGGAGGGATTGAAGAGGACTTAGATCTGATCTAAAGACTCTTATCAGGGACCCCTAACACTAACGGCGTGATGGACTTAGAGGAGGAAGAAGTCGGCTAGATTGAATGCAGAATTTTTCCATGCATGAACTAGGGTTCCTCTCTTTTCTTTTCCCCTTTTTTTCTTCTTTTTCTCTCTTTTTTCCTTCAATTCAACCACCAGCTGATGGAGGTCCTTTTAATGTTGCTATCCCCTCTAACTTCATGCCAACCATCCCATATTTGTGGAGGATTTTGTGGGGTTTTGAATTTTGAATTCAAAATTCAAGTTCATGTTCCATTACATGATGAAGCTTGATCCAATCTAAACCATTCATCATGTTGCCACTTTCCTCTTTCAATTTCGAAATTCCCATGCCCCCAATCAGATTAGAGGGTCATGTGGTGATTTTGTGATGATTAAATTCAAAATTCAACCTTAATTAGAAGTGAGATAAAGATAAGGATGACATATGCCATGAAGAGAGAGAATTTGATCTTATCCAATTCTTTTAATAAATTTATCTCTCTATTTCGACCCATCTGATGATGAAAGAGGTCCATGATGTTGCCAAGTATCCCATGGCACCATTAAATAAATTAAATTAATTTTTAATCATATTAAAAATCAATTTATGGCGCCATGCATGGATATGTGACAAGTGGATTTTAAGATCTGAACAGTTTCAGATCAAATCCATTTAAATTAATTAAATCCTAACAATTAGAATGATCCAATTACAATGGGTTGAACCTAATCCAATTAGGTCAATCCCTAATTAAGCCCAAATTTAATCTAATTTAATTTGGTCAACCTAAGTCCTCTTGATTCAGACCTAATCCAATCAGGTCAAAAAATCCTGATTGAGCCCAGAATTGAATCTAATTCAATTTGGCTCATCCTTAGTCTAATTACTCAATCCAATTGAGTTCATTAGCAATCTAATTACTAATTAATCCTCCGATAATTACTTTAATTATTTTATAGGATAATTCGCCTATCAAATTGACCAAATTATCCCTGAATGATTCTTAATCATTCATCAGCCTTCTTGATCAATCAGCAATCTTCTATGCATGTGACCTCATAGGTTCGAACCTAAGCCGGTAGTATAAGAACGACTTCCTATACTAATCGATGTGACCATCTAGCAATGGTACCCAACATTCGGATAGGCCGAATATATGTGAAGCAAATATTCTGGAACCCTGAACTATGGTTACTGTATAATTCAATCCCTTTGACTCCTAATGCCAGGATGACTTAGAGCTCACTGTCAATCCTATAATTAGTACATCCATTATGTGATTAACTTTAGATATCCCATGACTCCTCACTAGGATTACCCTAGCCAAGGTTTTGCTAAATTAATCACAAGACATTATCTTCTGTTTCCAAAAGGGGTCAATTCTATCTCGACTCACAACTGACTACACAAGTACTTGACTGCACCTAGTGACCTTCCGTCACTGAGTAGTCCGGTACCAAAGTACAATGAGTTGCTTGCTAGTCATAGGTTGCGGTCTCAGGTCAGAGGGCCAAACTTATACCCATATCCACTCGGAACATCTCTTGACAGTAGAGCGTTCCGGAATTGGTCACGTTCAGTGAAATGTACTCCTACACTTGACCTATGTGGCATACCAGTGTCTCCACACTCCTTGGTTAAGAGGACAACCAACATATATGTCATACAACGACCTAATCTTGATAATGCTGTCGTCCTTATAACAACATATCATTTGGTCGCGAACTAGTTTAAGGACTCGAAGATAAATCCTCCTTTATCATTAATAAGTCCTAAGGACTTCATCATATAAGAGTCCATTTGAAGATGTAAAATGATGAATAATGTCAAAAAATACTTTATTGATTTGTTAATTCATTTACAAAATTCAATCATCAATATGCTGACGATTGACATTTAGGATACAATTCCCAACAACTCCCACTTAGTCTAAAGCCAATCGGCACAATATCTAATACCCATCTTCGACTGATGCCGAGGACTTTGGTAAATGGATCAACCAGATTTTCTTTTGTGTCGATCTTCTGAAGATCAATATTACCTCGTTCGATGATCTCTCGAACCAAATGGTAGCGACGTAGAATATGTTTGGTCCGCTGATGTGCTTTGGGTTCTCTTGCTTGAGCTATGGCTCCAGTATTGTCACAAAATATAGACACTGAACCATCAATGGAGGGTGTCACTCCAAGCTTGGTGATGAACTTTCGCAACCATACAGTTTTCTTGGCGGCATCAGATGCTGCGATATATTCCGCTTCACATGTAGAATCTACTACTGTATGCTGATTGGAACTCTTTCAGCAGATGGCCCCACCCTTAAGTGTAAAGATATATCCCGACACGCTCTTGCTATCATCTTGATCTGACTGAAAATTTGAGTCGGTATATCCCTCAAGTTTTAAGTCAGAATCACCGTAGACCAGCCACTGATCTTTAGTATTTCTTAAATACTTAAGGATGGTTTTTACAACCTTCCATTGGTTGCTACCTGGATCAGACTGGTATCTGCTCACTACTCCTAGTGAGTATGCCACGTCTGGTCTATTACATATCATGGCATACATTATAGATCCCACTGCCGAAGCATATGGAATTCTATCCATACTCTCTCTTTCTTGAGGGGTTGTCGGACAATTCCTCTTCGAGAGGTTAATTCCATGGTCCATTGGAAGATAGCCTTTCTTGGAATTAATTATACTGAACCTCTTCAGTATAGTATCAATGTATGTGGATTGAGATAATCCAAGCAATCTTCTAGATCTATCTCTATAGATCTTCATCCCTAGGATGTAAGATGCTTCTCCCAAATCCTTCATGGCAAATTGAGATGATAGCCAAATCTTTATTCGTTGTAATGCAGGAATGTCATTTCCGATTAAAAGAATGTCATCCACATACAAAATAAGGAATATAATAACTAAACCATTTGCCCATTTATAAATGCAAGGTTCCTCTTCATTCTTAATGAAGCCATATGATTTGATTACCTTATCAAATCGTATGTTCCAACTCCGTTAAGCTTGCTTTAATCCATAAATAGATTTTTGAAGCTTGCACACCTTAGACTCATCTGCGGATATAAAACCTTCAGGTTGCATCATATACACCTCCTCTTCTAAATCTCCATTTAGAAAAGCGGTTTTAACATCCATCTGTTAGATCTCATAATCTAAGTGTGCTGCTATCGCAAGCATAATCCAAATGGATTTGAGCATTGCCACAGGAGAAAATGTCTCGTCATAGTCAATACCATAATGTTGATGATATCCCTTGGCAACCAGACGGGCTTTATAGGTCTCTACTGTTCCGTTTGCGCCCCGTTTCTTTTTGAAAATCCACTTACACCCTATGGGTTTAATCCCTTCGGGTGGATCAACTAATGTCCATACATCATTGACCTTCATGAATTCCATTTCGGACTCCAAGCCATGCATCAGAGTCATGCCTCTGCATAGCATCCATATAGGTGATCGAATCCTCATCATTTTCATCAAGTTCGACAGGATCCCCGTTCCGAACCAAGAAACCGTAGTATCTATCCGGCTGATATGGTACTCTACCTGATCGCCTTAATGGTGCATCTAAGATGGGTTCTTGATCTGATCTAATCAAATCCGACTCAATTGGTTTAGTGGATGGTGTCGGATCTTCTACATGTTGAACTTCTCTAAGCTCAACATTAGAGCTTTTAGTTCCTTCACTGAGGAATTCTTTCTCCAAGAAAACAACTCTATTGCTTACGAACAACTTTTGTTCTTCAGCAAAGTAGAAGTAATATTCTTTAGTTTTTTTAGGATAACCAACAAAGAAACATCTGTCAGACTTGGATTCAAGTTTGTCTGTTTTCAAACGTTTGACATATGCCGGACACCCCCAAACTCTAAGGTGAGAGAGCATTGGCTTACGTCCAGTCCACATCTCATGTGGTGTTTTATTTACAGACTTACTTGGAACCTTATTTAGAATATAGCAGGCTGACTCAAGTGCATATCTCCAAAAGGATATGGGCAGACTCGCAAATCCCATCATGGATCGAACCATATCTAACAGAGTTCGATTTCTCCTTTCTGATACACCATTATACTGTGGTGTACCAGGAGGAGTCCATTGGGAGAAAATTCCATTCTCTCCTAGATATGTCAAAAACTCACTGAAGAGGTATTCACCTCCTCGATCTGATTGAAGAGTTTTAATACTCTTTCTAGTTTGTTTTTCTAGTTCATTACGATATAATTTGAACATTTCAGATAATTCAGATTTATGTCTCATTAAATAGACATAACCATACCTAGAAAGGTCGTCTGTAAATGTAATGAAATATGAATACCCACCTCTAGCATCTGTGCTCATTGGCCCACATACATCAGAATGTACAAGGTTCAATAAATCACTGGCTCGTTTACCTTTTTCGGTAAAAGGTGATTTGGTCATTTTACCTAGAAGACATGATTCACAGGTTGTCAATGATTCACAATCATTAACATTGAGGATTTCCTCTTTACTTAACCTATTCATCCTGTTCTTGTTAATATGACCTAGCCTATGATGCCAAAGGTAGACATCCGTGACATTATCTATTCTAGGATGCTTACTTGACGTGTAAATTACATTAACAGGTTGTGATAACAAGTAGATGCCATTGCTCAATCGTCCATTCATTATAGTAACACCATTCATAATGATATCACAAGAACATTTCTTTATTGAAATTTCATAACCGTTCATGGCCAAAAGGCCTACGGAAATTATATTCAATAAGAACGTAGGACAATAGTGACAATCACTTAAGACAACTACATGAGAATTGAAAACAAGTTTGAGATTTTCTAAAGCTAGAACTGGAACAGATCTTCCATCTCCAACATTCAGGAATCTCTCGCTGTTTTCAAATCTCTCATTGACCTGAAGTCCTTGCAACGAATTGCATATATTAAACGGACTTCCAGTATCTAATACCCAGGTCGAATTATCACATATAGAAAAATTACAAGGTGTTATCATATAAATACCTTGATCAGCAACTGATTGCCCTTTTCTCTTGCTTGGCTTGTTCGGGTCAAGTGAGGTAAGGTAATGAGGACAATTCCTCTTTCAATGCCCCTGCTTCTTACAATAGAAGCATTCTGCCTGACTTTGGTCATCCTTAATCCTTTTGGTCTGACTATGTCGAGTTTTTAGCTTTTTATACCAATTATTGAAGTTGGGACCAATCAACTTGTCATTATCCAATAATGAGCGAAGTGACAAACTTGTGGCCATTTCTACATAAAAGAAAATTTGGCTATTAGTATTTAAATTGACTAAACACAGTAGACTTGGACTTTAGTCTAAAGATACTCCTACTATTTTATACAAATTGGTAGCCTCTACCTCCAATTTAAAAAATTACTCCTAATTCTTTAGTGGGCACTAGAGCCCAATAGATCGCATATAGGCCCGAGTGTGGCTCAGCTAACCCATGTGCACCTATTGGTAGGTTCTAAACCAGTTGCTTCACCAAGCAACTTCTAGTGATAATTTTGCCCTAAGTTCTTCGGCAAGCGTATGGCGCCTCCACCGAATACCCTAGTCAGGTCCAACCATTAAATGATAGGGTCAAGTCTAATCAACTAATAGACGACTAAGCCTGAGTATGGCTCGACTCACCTGACCGCCTATTGAAGGTACACTTAACTCATCATATATTGAATGACAATTCCAATGCTTGATAAGTACCAGGCGTGTGGCGCCTCCAATAATTATCAAAATATTGGACCCATTATCACCCAACTTAATGAAAGGCTATGACCTAGTTATCCCTATAACTATTTCATTTTAAGGACCTAATAATTTTAGAGGATTTCATAATTAGGATAGATGAGAAGATCCGGTTAGTCCAATTTCTCCCACTGACTTCACCAAATTAGATTAGACTCAAACCGGTTAAGAAGGCACCTAAATCAGTCAAACTGATTTTCCTTATAGGCATGGGCTAACTCGAATCATTAAGTGATCTAATCAAAATGTGATTGACCATGTCGGCCAGGTAAGTGAGATCGGTGGAAGGGATATGCCATTAACTCGATAAAGACGAATCAGTGCGAGTAGCTCCCAATTAAAAATCACCGGTCAAAACTGCCAAACTTACCTTAGACACCGACTGGTTAATCAATTTCGATTTCATTACTCAAATGACTCGGGCTACACCTCTGAGCCTAAATCAAGTTCCATCTTGGTCTAATAAAAGACATGGACTTGATCAATCTACAACTATTGTAAATTGATCTAGAATTTTCTTGATCTAATCTAGTTACTACTTAATTAGATTTGATCAATTAATTCTATTTGTCCATGTATGATTCTAACCTTAGGTCTAACCCAATCCTAGGAACTTAATTCAAGCAAACCCATTTGCCCAAAGAATTATGCAATGTCAATTAATTGAGTTACAATTCTATTTCATAACACTTAATTCTCAATTAAGTTTAGACTTATGAAAGTTTTGATCATTGCATATTTCTTTTTAATTACATATTAATTACAATCTTTCAGTTTTAAAAATATATTTTCAGATCTGAATTTTTGTAATTAATCACATGTAATCAGATTTAATTCATGTTTAAGTCATTATGTTTTATGTTCATGCATCACATATACATAACAACATGAATTAATACAAACAACATACATCTTATGTATTTATTTTTTTCACTTTTATTTTCAGATCTGATTTGTTCATTAAAATCAGAGATCATATGAATCATAAACTTTATTTAGATCTAATCTAAACAATATTATGATTTCAGATTTATTTATGTTACAAATCTTAACACAAACATGCATCATATGCATTCAAAATTACAGATCTAGTTAATCAGGCATAATCAGCAATTAAATTAATCATAAAAAATACTTTAGATCTAATCTAAGCATGCTCATGATTTTAGATTTAATTGCAAAAATTAAAACATAAAAGTTTAAACATGAACCTAGCTCTGATACTACTGAAAGTAAATCCTAGGTTCTTCGGTGTTAAGCATGCTGATTTTTTTTTTTTAAAACCATGGCTGAACCTGATCGGGTTGCCTACGTACCCCTTCATAAGGGGAATCAAGCCATACATAGTTCTTTTTAAGTTTCAAAAATGCAGCAAAAAAACCGAATCAAACAATTTAATTCATACATGCTTACAAGATCAAATCTAAAAATCAGCACCTTAAGAACACATAGGATTATGCCAGAATCGTTTAAACAATTATATTAAAACTTTCATGCATGATTAACTATCAGATCTGAAACTTAAGAACTCTATTTTAATTAATCTCCAAATATCCACCGAATGGATTCTGGAGATATCTCCGTGAGGAGCCCCAAAAGAGGGTAAAACCTCGTAGAATCGGACCTAGATCTTGACACCATAATAAATGATTAATGCTAGATTAATACCTTTTATGATGGATGAAAGTTGTGGATCTGATCATTGACTTCGCAGCCACGCACACGAATGGCCTCTACGAGAAAGACATGCGAAGTTCCTGAAGAGATCCAATCCTGCGGAAGTGCTAGCTTGCGCAGAATTTCTTGAGGCTGAAATTTGATCTTCCCAACGCTATCAACTTTTGAACCGCCTTCTTGGAAGAACTTGGAGGAAAGGTTTGGAGGGATTGAAGAGGACTTAGATCTGATCTAAAGACTCTTATCAGGGACCCCTAACACTAACGGCGTGATGGACTTAGAGAAGAAAGAAGTCGGCTAGATTGAATGCAGAATTTTTCCATGCATGAACTAGGGTTCCTCTCTTTTCTTTTCTCCTTTTTTTCTTCTTTTTCTCTCTTTTTTTCTTCAATTTGACCACCAGCTGATGGAGGTCCTTTTAATGTTGCTATCCCCTCCAACTTCATGTTTGAATTTTGAATTCAAAATTCAAGTTCATGTGCCATTACATGATGAAGCTTGATCTAATCTAAACCATTCATCATGTTGCCACTTCCCTCTTTCAATTTCGAAATTCCTATGCCCCCAATCAGATTAGAAGGTCACGTGGTGATTTTGTGATAATTAAATTCAAAATTCAACCTTAATTAGAAGTGAGATAAAGATAAGGATGACATATGCCATGTAGAGAGAGAATTTGATCTTATCTAATTCTTTTCATGAATTTATCTCTCCATTTCGACCCATCTGATGATGAAAGAGGTCCATGATGTTGCCAAGTGTCCCATGGCATCATTAAATAAATTAAATTAATTTTTAATCATATTAAAAATTAATTTATGGCGCCATGCATGGATATGTGACAAGTGGATTTCAAGATCCGAATAGTTTCAGATCAAACCCATTTAAATTAATTAAATCCTAACAATTAGAATGATCCAATTACCATGGGTTGAACCTAATCCAATTAGGTCAATCCCTAATTAAGCACAAATTTAATCTAATTTAATTTGGTCAACCTAAGCTCTTTTGATTCAGACCTAATCCAATCAGGTCAAAAAATCTTGATTGAGCCCAGAATTGAATCTAATTCAATTTGGCTCATCCTTAGTCTAATTACTCAATCCAATTGAGTTCATTAGCAATCTAATTACTAATTAATTCTTCGATAATTATTTTAATTATTTTATAAGATAATTTGCCAATCGAATTGACCAAATTACCCCTGAATGATTCTTAATCATTCATCAGCCTTCTTGATCAATCAGGAATCTTCTATGCATGTGACCTCATAGGTTCGAACCTAAGTCGGTAGTATAAGAACGACTTTCTATACTAATCGATGTGACCATCTAGCAATGGTACCCGACGTCCGGATAGGCCCAATATATGCGAAGCAAATATTCTGAAACCCTAAACTATAGTTACTGTATAATTCAATCCCTTTGACTTCTAATGCCAGGATGACTTAGAGCTCACTGTCAACCCTATAATTAGTACATCCATTATGTGATTAACTTTAGACATCCCATGACTTCTCACTGGGATTACCTTGGCCAAGGTTTTGCTAAATTAATCATAAGATATTATCTCCTGTTTTCAAGAGGGGTCAATTCCATCTCGACTCACAACTGACTACACAAGTACTTGACTGCACCTAGTGACCTTCCGTCACTGAATTAGAAATTCAGATAGTTCGGTACCAAAGTACAATGAATTGCTTGCTAGTCACAGGTTGCGGTCTCAGGTTAGAGGGCCAAACTTATACCCATATCCACTCGGAACATCTCTTGACAGTAGAGCATTCCGAAATTGGTCACGTTCAGTGAAATGTACTCCTACACTTCACCTATGTGGCATACCAGTGTCTCCACACTCCTTGGTTAAGAGGACAACCAATGTATATGTCACACAATGACCTAATATTGATAATGCTGTCGTCCTTGTAACAACATATCATTTGGTCGTGAACTAGTTTAAGGACTCGAAGATAAATCCTCCTTTATCATTAATAAGTCCTAAGGACTTCATCATATAAGAGTCCATTTGAAGATGTAAAATAATGAATAATGCCAAAAAATACTTTATTGATTTGTCAATTCATTTACAAAATTCAATCATCAATATGCTGACGATTGACATTTAGGATACAATTCCCAACAGCAGCATCTGATGCCGTCAAGGAAGCTATATGGTTGCGGAAGTTCATCACCGAGCTTGGAGTGACATCCTCCATTGATGGTCCAGTGCCTATATTTTGTGATAATATTGGAGCCATAGCTCAAGCAAGAGAACCCAAAGCACATCAGCGGACCAAGCATATTCTACATCGCTACCACCTGGTTCGAGAGATCGTCGAACGAGGTGATATTGATCTTCAGAAGATTGACACAAAAGAAAATCTAGCTGATCCATTTACCAAAGTCCTCGGTATCAAAGAGTTCTACGAACACAAGTCGAAGATAGGTATTAGATACTGTGCCGATTGGCTTTAGGCTAAGTAGGAGTTGTTGGAAATTGTATACTAAGAGTCAATCGTCAGTGTGCTAATGATTGAATTTTGTAAATGAATTGATAAATTAATAAAGTGTTATTTGACATTGTTCATCATTTCATTGTACATCTTCAAATGAACTCTTATATGATGAAGTCCTTAGGACTTGTTTTATGATAAAGGAGGATTTATCTTCAAGTCCTTAAACCTGTTCGCGACCAAATGATTTGCTCTTAATGGGATGATAGCATTCTCGAGATTAGGTCATTGTGAGACATAAACGTTGGTTGTTCTCTTAACCAAGAAGTGTGGAGACACTGATATATCACATAGGTGAAGTGTAGGAGTACATTTCACTGAATATGACCAATTTCGGAACCCTCTACTGTCGAGAGATGTTCCGAGTGGATATAGGTATAAGTATCCCTCAGACCTGAGATCACCACAGTGACTAGCAAGCAAGTCACTGTACTTTGGTACCGAACTAGCAGAATTTCTAATTCTGGGACGGAAGGTTACTAGGTGCAGTCAAGTACTTGCAAAATCAGTGCACGAGTCAAGATGGAATTGATCCCTCCTGAAAATAGGAGATAATGCTTTGTGTTCAATTTAGCAAAACCTTGGCCAGAATAATCCTTGTGAGGAGTCACAGAATTTCTAAAGTTGATCACATAGAGGATGTACTTATTATATAGTTGACAGAACTCTGAAGTCATCCTGACATTAGGAGTCAAAGGGATGAATTATACAGTAACCATAGTCCAGGATTCCAGAATATTTGCTTTGCATATATTCGGCCTATCCGGATGTCGGATACCATTGCTAGATGGTCATTTCGATTAGTACAAGAGTTATTCTTGTGCTACCAGTTTAGGTTCGAACCTATGGGGTCACACGCATAGAAGTTTCTAGGTTGATCAAATGGCTGATTGATGATTAAGAATCATTCAGGGGTAATTTGGTCAATTCGATTGACAAATTTTTCTAAGCAAAAGTTGCATTAAAATAATTATTGAATTATTGGAGGGTTAATTAGTAATTAGATTACTAATAAATTCAATTTGATTGAATTATTGGACTTTAATTAAGCCAAATTGAATTAGATTCATTTGGGTTAAATTAGGGTTTGACCTAATTCGATCGGGTTCGACCTGAGCCGATTGGGCATAACCTAATTGATTGGACTTGATCCAATTGGATTGAGCTTGACTCAAGTCAATTAAGAGTCCTTATTTGATGAGGATTAAGAGTCCAAATAATCAGAATTTATTATGGAGAAGAATTCCTAAAATTTAGGACCCTAACTTTCTTTCTTGGAGAAGAAACACACCTCATCCTTATCCCTAAAAGCAGTGGTACATATCCTCTTTATTTTTGGCCAATTTTTGGCGTGAGGAAAAAGAAGGCATGGGGCTATTTTAAAAAAAAACATTGCACCTCAAATCTTCCTAAAAAGATAGGAATCAAATCCTTAATTTGTAGGGACTGCATGGTGCATCAAGCAAGGTGACATGCAGCTGAAGTTTGGGGTGCAATAAACTTCTTGATTTTTAGGGATTCTTGGCATAAGATTAAAAGAGAATTTGTTCATCTCTTAGCTGTCAATTTTCCAAAATTTTTTGAGAATTTTATCGACCAAATTTGTTGGCCAAAAGAGGTGTGAGGAATGGAGGGTCTTTTGGCTATAAAAAGACCCCTATGCCTAGGGTTTGTAAAAAAGATGGTCTTTAGAAAGGGTTCTAAATTCTGGAAAAATTCTGAGATCCAGCCACCTTCTCTCCTCCTTCTTCTTCTTCATCTCCATCCTTCATCCTCTTGAAGAAGAATCAAAAGTTGAGTGCTTCGAGGAAGAAAAGTTCAGCCACTGCAGCACCTCTGCACGAGCTAGCACTCCTACAGTTGTGGATCTTCCTAAAGCTTCGTGTGGACTATCCGTAGAGGCCGGACGCTTGTGCGGCCATACAAGGTGATCAAGCCATCATCAAAGTTCTCAAAGCAAAAAGGTATGAGATCTGATCTTATTAAAAATTAAGATTAGAAATCAACTAGGTTGCTGAAATTCTGCATGACTACATGTTAGAAATCAACTATAACTACATGATATAGGATCATATCTACTTATTTAGGATAAATATTTAAAATCCTGGATCTATTTTTATTATAGAGATATGATATCTAGCAAGCATAGGAATTAAATAGTTTAATTCATGCTTCCACTGTAAAATTTTTAAAAAATATATGCATGCGACCACCAGGGTTCCCAATATTTGCAGTAGTGTGACTGGTCCTTTGACCTGCGGTGCTTCGGCTATTCACAGTGAGGTTGTTGTAGTTTGACTGCACGTATACATGATCTCTAGCCATATGTAGGTCCATTGTAGGAGTAGGGTATGCACCTACATAGAATCTATCGATCCTGGTAGATAAGGAGTGATCCTATGAGATTTATAAGACTAAGTTCGTAAGACCTCGACCGGAGCAATATGTACAGTGGAAAAGGACTTTCTACTCTCAAACTTAAGTCGAATAAATCTAGATATATGACAGACGATGGAGTTTGACAAGTTATCCATGACCTCCATCCTGTAGGGATCCACGATAGAAGGACTGTATTATATGATAAATGCATCTAAAGGTTCATCATTCCATTCTACTGGATTGCCACTACATGCTGTTAGGTGTCACTGGTGGATGGTGAGACTCACAAGGACTATCTTAATGATCGATGATCCCTGGTGAGATGAGTTGGAATTGTTCCAATCCGTTGAAAGAAGTTTTCAATGATATTGTGATAGAGATCGCAATATATCTCACTATCATACAGAATAGAACCTATGAGGTCACACACATTAGAGGTATTGACCGATCCGATGGTTGAATTGTGATTTGGAATCACAAATAATTCATAATTATCAATTTGATTGATAATTGATGTAACCCGCTAAGAGTTAGTGAGTTGAAGAAGAAATAATTACAATTGGATTGGATTTTAATTGAATCAATTGGACTTAATTAATTGGGCTTGATCATATTAAATATGAGTTCTACTTGGAGTAGGAATCCTAGAGTCCGAATTTGATTAGAACTTCAAATTAAATTAGAGTCCTACTTGGAGTAGAATTTCTAAAGCCCTAATTGGATTAGGACTAAAATTATATGAGTCCTAATTGGATTAGGATTCCTTAAGTCCTAATTAATTTTGATCTAATAAATAAAGATAACTCCTAATTAGATTAGGATTGAAGAGTTCAATTGAATCATGATTCAAATGGGTCCTAATTGGATTAGGACTCTTATGGATAAGTCCAAATTGATTCATAAATTAAAGTGGACCTAATTAGATTATGACCCACTTAAAGAGGGGCCACCTAATCCTCCTTAGAGGAGGATTGGATTAGCACAAAGGAGGGGGGCGTGCGCCCCTCCTTTATTTCTCTCTTGGTGCGGCACAAAGGAGGGGATACGCCCCTCCTTATTTCTCCTTATGGATAGACTTGGAGCTCCTAATTTTTAAGAGCTCCACATGTCTAGGTTAAAGGAATAGGAGGTGGACCAAATAATCTCCTCTGATTATTCTTTTTAGCCGTGAGATAGAAAAGAGAGCTCTCTCTCTTTTCAGCCGCAACAACAAGAAAAGAAAAGAGGTGTTGGCGGCCCTCCTTTCTTCCTCTCTACCTTCTTCCACCGCATCTAGAAAAGGCTGAAAAAGGGATGGCTCTTCTTCCTCCCCTTCTAGTCCTTCTTCCTCCTCTCTAAGGCAATCAAGAGTTGATTTAAAAGAGAGAATTTCAGCCATCAAAATCATCTCTGCATGGGAGCTAGCACCCCGGGAGATTCAGATGTTTGGATTAGTCCTCTGCCTCGTGTGGATACCCATAGAGGCCGGACGCGTGTGTGGATTCAAGCAAACCTTCAACAAATACCACGATCATCAGTTTGCGGTGATCATCTACCGGCACAAGGTAAAAATTTGATTTTTCTAATCTTATAAAAAGATTTTAATCCTAATCTATCTACGAACATTGGTTTTAAAATACGTTCATGTGATGAACGGATCTGCGCATGCCTCTTTCGCTGCATCTCTGATTTTTCTGCGGCGTGCGGGGATCCCAACACTCACAACTCAAGACAATCTTCAAGTTGTGGAGCCAATCCTTATAATTTTGGTCTGGTCAACCTATTGTTATCAAGGATTCGAGTTAATGGGTTGGAAGCCATTATTATCTGCAGAGAGTAAAGATTCTAATTAGAAATTTATAATTGATATTAAATTATTTTAGGGATTTTTAAAACAAAAATGGATCAAATTCTCCTACTATTTCTCGGATCTTTCACACTCCCCTGGTAAAGATACGGAAACCTGTGACTTAGGATTTCAAGTGGGGTGCTGCGGTCCTACCAATCTACATGCCACCTCACCTAACAGTTATTGGTAACACATAGACGATGAGTATACAACTCTTGTACAATGCTTCATAAATAAATTATGGCTAATCTGGTCTCCAAGTCATAAGGTCCTTATCTAACAGTTATTGGCCCTGTTTCTTGGTTAAGTCAGACCCACCGTATACCTGCAGAAAATAAAGCTATGATTGAGTCCTCACCTAATAGTTATTGGAGCCCAACCCCATCTTTACCGCATAATATCACATGTCAATAGAGAGGTCCAGCCCCCCGATGCAATTTGCCCACTGTGTCCAATCGAGACAAATCAATGCCGGAAAGACCTTAGCAACTCTACCACGGTGGAAGACCAATTGACTTAATATTAGATAACCTAGTCTTAGTGATTCTAACTTTGAGCTTTTCATAGAAGATAATCAATCAATTGGCTAGATAAGCAGGTGGGAGGCTCCTCTTACTTAGAGAGTAAGGTCCTAATTAAGTAACCACCTTTAAGCTTTTCTAGACACCAATTAGATCAATTATCCAAATAGGGCTAGCTTAATGTATCGTTCACTCTCGACTGATTTAGGAAGATTTTAGGTCTCACGGAATTTACATCTAATGTAATAATCTACTCCATACCATATGTCATTTATTTACATCTTATGTAAATGTCACATTGGTTCATGTTTACATCCTATGTAAATATGAAACTTTTTCATATATTATGTGATTACATCTTATATAATTGACATGATTATTTCAATTTACATCTTATGTAAATGATCTATTGTTTAAGATTTTTATTCACATCTCTTGTAAACAAAATTTGTTTAAATTATACATACATCTCATGCATATATTAATTTTAAACATAAACTAAACATGATCAAGTACATGTGCATCTCATGCATGTATTTCAAAACCTTTTAATCTATTATGCTATTCTCTGAATTTCAGATCATGCATTAATTGATTTTAAATATTGTAATCTAATTGCAATTCTAAAAACAAGTTGCAAGATCAAAGGAAAAAAAAAATCTGCATGCTGAAAATTTCAGCACGCAGAAAATTCATCAAGCATAATATTTTAAAATCAGATCTAAAAATATGTTTAATCAATCCTTAAATCCTAATCATACTCTCAAAAATGTGGCTCTGATATCACTATTGAGTAACACCCCGTGCGATGCGACGATTGCAGCAAAATTTCACACAGGACATCGTTCATCGTATAAACGCGCCACGGATCGTAGAGTTCAAAAAAATTTTTGGATCCAAATCTAGAAAATCTTTAAACTCATGAGGAAGGAGAGATTAGGATCTGAAGAAAGTTGATTAAATATCATATAAACTGAAACAAAAATCAGAAACAAAGATTTGAAGATCCCATCTTCAAACTTTATGTGGGTGGAAAGACACCGCAGCCTGATGATCTTTGTAGGTTCCTGTTTGAGCCGCACAAGCATCCGGCCTCTACATCTGAGATCAGGTCTTACCAGAGTGTTAGCTCCTTGCAAAGACCTCTCATGACTATCACAAAGATTAGAAAAAGATCAGCAACATACCTCCTTGAAGAAGAACTCTTTCTTCTTCAATCTTGCTCATGATGGAGGAGGAGGAAATAGGAAGCTTTCACCGTGGATCTTTCTTGCCTTGCTACTATAGAGGAAGAGGATGGAGAAGACCCTCTTGCTGCCGTGGAGAAGGAGGAAGAAGATGGGCTTGGGGCGTGGGAGGAAAAGACTCTCCTTTCCTTAGCGTATGGCTCTCTTTCCTTTGGTTCTCTTCTTACCCTTCCAACACCTTAGAAGAGGTAGAATGATGGAAGCACCTTGCTGCCATGGAGGAAGAGAAGGAGAAGGAGAGGAGGTGTGGAGAAGAATGAAGGACCAATGCTCTCACATGCCTCCAATGCCTTCTATTTATAGATGGTGGCTTAGGGTTTTTCTAGGTTTATCATGACTAGAGATAAACTCTTCATAACCACCCACCCTTGGATCAATGCCAAGTATCCATGGCGCCATGCAACCATTGCATAACAAGTGTCCATGGATCAAATCCATGTGTCCATAACACCATGCAACCATTGTATGACAAGTGTCCATGGATTAAATCCATGTGTCCATGGCGCCATGCAACCATTGCAGGATAAGTGCCCATGGATCAAAGGGATAAAGATGAACCCAATTCCTAATCACATTAGGAGAGAGGGTGGGGCGCCATGCTTCAGGAAATGCCATGTGGACTTTAGAGTCCGTATAGTGTGAACACGACTTAAGGCATTTTCACCTTACGATGCCATGTGGACTTTAAAATCCGCATAGTGTGAACACGACTTAAGGCACTTAATTTAATCCTTGATCTAATCAAGATTGACCCAATTATGAACCCAATCCAATTTGGGTCAAACCCAATTTGATTTGGTTCATCAAATCAACCCAATTGCAATCCAATTGCAATCAATTCCACTTAATTCTTCTTTCATTAACTCATTAACACTTAGTGGGTTAATTCAATCATCAATTATATTGATAATTGACATCAATTGTGATTCTAAATCATAATTATGATAGTCTGACTAATCCTCTATGTGTATAGCCTCGTAGGTTCTATTCTATCTGGTAGTGAGACATATTGAGATCTCCATCTCAATATCATTGAAACTTCTTTCAGTGAATTGAAACAATTTCAGTTCTACTCTTAGGGTTCACTGATCACCAAATGAATGCCTTCGAGTCTCACAATCCCCTAGTGACACCTAGCAGTATGTGGTAGCAACCTAGCATAATGGAATGTCTGAACCTCTAGGTGCAGTTAGCATATGATACAGTTCTCTATCATGGATTCCGACAGGATGGAGGTTATGAATAACTCGTCAAACTCCATCGTCCGTCATATGTCAAATTTATTTGACTTCCAGTTCGAGATATGGAAAACTTTTTTTCCAAAATATCTGGCCAGAAATTTATCAAACTTAATCTCATAAATCACATAGGATCACTTCTAATCTATCAAGGTCGATAGATCTCATCTAGATGCAACTCTATTCCAAAATGAACCTACTGCAGCCAATCTGCACCATAAAGATCCGAATGACTAGGATCCAAGTTTACATGCTCGTCAAACTACAGCAACCTCACAGTGAATAGTTGAGGCATCGTAGGTCAAAGGATCAGTCATACAACTGCAGCATAAGGAGTCACTGACGAGTGGATATGTATCCATGTGACTACTTTCTTGGTCACGCTCAGTATACTTGTTCTCTAACAAGTAGTTGCACAATCACTCCAGTGTGTCACACTATGACTCGAGACTCATCCATCTGACTAAATGATCTATGCACTAATCTCAGCGGATCGATCACCGCCCTCGTGATGGATCCATCGATCAGGAGCATTTAGAAATTAATCCCTAATGACACATGCCTCAAATTCTCAACTTCTTGAGAATATGTATCATCATCTTATTAATTTTTTGGACAATTCATGGAAACATACAAACATGAATGAATAATAAATTGCCCAATCTTATTAATCAATAAGAGTCAAATTACAAATTTATGCCCCAGATTACAAATATGCATCAGCCACATTGGCTTCTAGGGTATACTTCTAACAATTGTATCACTCCTTCTACCCTCATAGAAAATATATTGCTTGTACATGGATTAAAACATAATTTACTTAGCGTAAGTCAACTTTGTAAGAATGGTTTTAAAGTTATTTTTGAATTATCTATGTGCATTGTCTCTAGTCCCAATAACAATGGTATAAAATTCATTGGACATAGACATGATAATGTTTACATGGTTGATGTAAAAAATCTCTCCATAAAAAATATGCAATACCTTGTTGCAATGAATGCCAAGGTCAATGAGACTAGTTGGTTGGGGCATCGTAGGTCATGCTAATATAAATTTAATTTCAAAACTTGTTAGAAAAGACCTAGTTGTAGGTTTGAAAAAGTTAAGATATGTGATGCATACCAACTAGAAAAATAAGCTAGAGTTTCATTCAAATCAAAAAATACAGTTTGAACTTTTAGTCTATTAGGGATATTGCTCATAGATTTATTTGGACCAACTAGGACCACAAGCGTAGGTGGTAAATATTTTGGTTTTATGATTGTCGATGATTATTATTGATTTACTTGGGTTATATTTTTAGCTCATTAGGTTGAAGCCTTTGCTGCTTTTTAAAAACTTTATCAAAAAATCTTAAATAAAAATAATTTATTGATCTTATGTATTTTAAGTGACCATGGAACTGAATTTGAAAAATCATGATTTTAAAAATTTTTGCAATAAAAATAGTATTGAACATAATTTTTCTGTACTTAGGACACCCTAACAAGATGGGGTGGTTGTGTTGCCTAAGAAGACAACCCAAGAGGGGGGGGGGGGGGCTGAATTGGGTTTGGATTAATTCTCGACCAATTAAAAACTATGATTAGCAATTAACTAAATCTATTGCAAGCAAATTGGTTAAGTTACTAGATGAAGTGAATGACGAGAGAGAGAGAGAGAGGTCAGCGGCCAATACAAACACAAACCAATTTATAGTGGTTCGGAGCTAACCCTTGCTCCTACGTCCACTCCCCAAGCTTCACTTGGGAGTTCACTATAATCCCTTGGATTACAGCCGGTTGTTTTACAAGTTCACAACCCAACTTGTTGTTTTTGCGAGATCACAACGAACTCGGTTGATTTTCACAGGCTCACCGACTAGAACCTTCCGATTATTTTTCCGGGATCACAATCGAACCCTTACACCGTTGGTTTTAACTTCGGCTCACCAACAAACCTTAAAACCCTTGATTCAATCCCCTGATTGAATCAAGTAAGAAAACAGTTTGGAAAAAGTTATAAGAAAAGCTTCTTAATAAGCAAATATTAATCAATATGAATAGAATAGAGTTAGAAGCCCTCAAACAGATTTTGGAAGAGGAAGAAGGGGCTTCTCGAACTCTAAGTCTCCTCTTTGAGTGCACTGAAGATCTGATGTCAAAGAAAGAGCCTTGAATGTGAAGGAAAGACTTCTAGGAATGTATTGAATGCGGTTCTTCCTTCTTTTGCTTGACTTTTCTTTCAATTGACTCTTGGAAGTTGGAAAACACTTAATGCTCAGATGGAGTAACTCTCTTTTTTTCTACTACTGTTCACCCTGGCTATTTAAGCAGTCCTCTTTGAAAAATAGCCGTTAGACACTGATTTGTGGCCGTTCTGCACAGTCTGCACTTTCTGACAATGTATCCATGGGGGTCGGAGTTGACTCGCTCGATCTGGAGTCAACTCGGCTGTTGCTGGAGTCGACTCATGCTTAACTGGAGATGACTCGTCTACTGTTCAGGATTTGAATTAAAGTGCTGTCCCGTCCTGGAGTCGACTCGGGCCAAATCTGGAGTCGACTCGCCAATATCCGGAGATGACTCGGCACTTTTGGAGACGGCTCGTTCTCAGGATTCCAGAGATCTATATTTCTGCATTTCTCTCTCGAGTCGACTCGGATTATCTTCGAGGCGACTCGGCTCTCAGAGCCCGAAAACTGATCATCTGTCTTTTAAGTTGAACTGCCTCGGAGTCGACTCGCTCTTTGTTTGGGTCGACTCGGCGGACTTGGGGTCGACTCACGTATTCTCGGAGTCGACTCGTTTACAGAGTCACTTTGTTTGGTTTTCTTTCTTTCAATCTGCTTTCCTCTAAGAGTCGACTTTTGCATATTTAGGAGTCGACTCGCCAAACGTTGGAGTCGACTCGCATTCTTCTGAAGTTGACTCGGTAACAGGGTCTTGAAAATACTTCTCTGTCTTTCTGTCTGTTACTCCTTGGAGTCGACTCGGAACCGTCGGGAGTCGACTCGGAACCGTCGGGAGTCATCTCGAAATCGTCGGAGTCAACTTGGTGATAGGGTCTGCAATTCATCTTTCTGTCCTTCTGTCTGTTCTCAGTCGGAGTCAACTCGTAGTGTACCGGAGTCGACTCGGGCTTGTGCTAGAACCTCTGAAACACTTGGAGTCGACTCGTAATCTTTCGGAGTCGACTCGAGCTTCAGACTTTGGCTTAATTGAGTTCAAGACTTAGCCAAATGACCTTGAACAAAAGCTCGATGCTCTTAAATATAAATTCACATATATTTGCCTGAGACACTAGATTGAATTCATTAGTACAACATGAAATATACTCAAATGCTTTGAGCTCATCAAAATCAAATAGGGGTATAATCAATCACTCCACAATCTCCCCCTTTTTGATGATGACAATGTTAGATGTATGCCCTAGAAGCCAATCTGGCTGACACATTGTTAATTCTAGGGACATAATTTTGTACTTGACTATTTATTATTGAATAAATAAAAGGCATCTTTTTATTCATATTGTTTATGTGTCTATGAATCGTCCAAGAATTAATAAGATGATGATGCGTATTCTTAAGAGTTAAGAATTTGAGCCATGCATCATTGGTAATTAATTTCTGAATGCTCCTGATCAATGGATCATCACAAGGATGGTGATCGATCCGATCAGTGCACACATTGCTTTTCTTATGGATGGACGAGACTCGAGTCCACAGTGTGGCGACACTGAAGTAATAGTGCAGGTGCTTGTTAAGAACAAGGGTACTGAGCGTGACCAAGACAAGAAGTCACTTGGATGTCTATCCACTCGTCAGTGACTTGCTTGATGTTGCAGTAGTGTGACTGGTCCTTTGACCTGCGATGCTTCGGCTACTCACAGTGAGGTTATTGTAGTTTGACTATACATATACATGGTCTCTAGCCATATGGGTCCATGCAGTGTAGATTGGCTGCAGTAGGTTCACTGTAGGAGTAGGGTATGCACCTATAAGGAATCTATCGACCTTGATAGATAAGGAGAGATCCTATGTGATTTATAAGACTAAGTTCGTAAGATCTCGACCGGGGCAGATTGCACAGTGGAGAAAGAGTTCTCCGCTCTCGAACTTAAGTCGAATAAATCTTGACATATGACAGACGAAGGGGTTTGACGAGTTATCCATGACCTCCGTCTTGTAGGGATCCACGATAGAAGGACTGTATCACATAATAATTGCACCTAGAGGATCATCATTCTATTCTGCTGGGTAGCCACTACATGCTGCTAGGTATCACTGGTGGATGGTGGAACTCACAGGAATTATCTCGATGATCGATTAACCCTAATGAGTAGAGTTGGAATCGTTCCGATCCATTGAAAGGAGTTTTCAATGATATTATGATAGAGATCACAATATATCTCACTACCAGTCAGAGTAGAACCTATGGGGTTACACACACAAGAGGCATTGACCGATCCGATGGTTGAATCGTGATTAGGAATCACAAGTAATCAATTCGATTGATAATAAGTTGAAGAAGGAACAAAGGAAATTAATTAATTGGACTTAAAACAAGAGTCCTACTTGGAGTAGGATTCCTAGAGTTCTAATTGGATTAGGACTAGGATCCCTACTTAGACTGGGATTCCTACTTGGACTGGAAATCCTATTTGGAGTAGGACTAGAATTCCTACTTGGAGTAGGATTCCTACAATCCTAATTGGATTAGAAGTTTTGAATTAAATTTGGATTCCAACTTGGAGTAGGATTCCTAGAGTCCTAATCGGATTAGGACTTCGGATTCAAATTAGTCCTAATTGGATTAGGACTAAAATTAAATAAGTTCTAATTGGATTAGAATTTCTTAAGTCCTAATTAATTATTAATCTAATGAATCAACATGACTCCTAATTGGGTTAGGATTGAAGAGTTCAATTGAGTCATGGTTCATTCAAGTTCTAATTAGATTAGGACTAGTATAGATTGAACCCAATTGATTCATGATTTGGTTAAATCCTAATTGGATTAGGGTTAAACCACATTAGGGCCTCCCAATCCTTATTAGATGAGGATTAGGGCAACACAAGGAGGAGGGGCTCACGCCCCTCCTCCTTTGCTTTTTTGGTGCGGCAACACAAGAGGGGTCGGCGCCCTTCTTGGTAATGGATCAAGGGCTCCTAACTTGTAGGAGCCCTAGATGCTATTTAAGAGGAGGCTTGGGGGCTGACCTAATTGAAGTGAAAGCCCTCTCCTCTCCAGCCATGGCCACCCTTTTCCCCCTTTTGTTTCAGCTGCCAACAGCAAGAGAAAAGAAGAGGAGGCGTCTCCCTCCTCTTGGGCTTCTTCCTTGGCTTCAACGCATGAGAAGAGAAGAAGGCTGCCAAGGGCTTTGATCTTTTTCATCTCTTCATCCTTCTTCTTCCTCCTCCCAAGCACAATCAAGGGTTGATTAAGAGAGAGGACATCAGCCATCAAAGTTATCTCTGTAAGGGAGCTAGCACCCTGGGAAGATTGAAAGCTTGGATCGGTTCCTGCTTTGTGTGGATACCCGTAGAGGCCGGGCACTTGAACGGCTTCAAGCGAACCTTCATCCAAAACCACGATCATCAGTTTACGGTGATCATCTACCCACACAAGGTGAAGATCTGATCTTCTAATGTTTTTAAAAAGTTTTAAATCCTTATCTATCTACGAACGGTTTTAAACAACGTTCATGCGATGAACGGTTGATCCCGCGCATGCCTCTTCCGCTGCTTCTGAAATTTTTGAAATTTTTCTGCGGCATGGGCGGGTTCCTAACAGTGGTATCAGAGCCTAGGCATCGTAGATTAAGGTAAGGATTAATTATTAATAGGCTTATTAGATCTGAAATTTAAATGGTTATGCATGCTGAAAATTTTCTGCATGCAGATTTTTTCTAGGATGCTGATTTTTGCATGCTGATTTTTATGTGATAAAAAGATGATTCTAATTGCATTGTTAATGAGATTAGAAAGTTTAGAATCATGATTAGCATGATCAGCAACCTATGTCATGAGATAATCAATTAGATTTTAGATCTGAAAATTATAATTGCTGCATGTGGTGATGATCATAGGATTCAAACCCTTTTGGTATCAAATGTAATGACCTGCGATGTGATTTGTATTATCATGTAATTTTTCAGATGCTTGCATGCATCTTATTTGATGTTTTGAGAGGCCTGCGTGCCTCCTAAAAGGAAATATAATTTATTATTATTTTTGTTTTACATCTGGTTGTATTTCTGTGATGTGATGTACGTCAACGATCAAGTTGAAGATAAGGCATGAGATGAATGGCGATCTAAGCGGTTGATGGCGATTAGATCAAGAGTTGAAGACCAATTGATCGATTGACGTGCATATGCTTGTAATACGACCTAATTAGAATTCATGATCATCACCTATTTAAAGTTTAGCTTTATTTGATACTGTGATTATAACTGCCTGTGATATGCCGTTTGCATGTGATGTGAATGAGAGCGGGGTAGATAGGTTTACATGTGATGTAACAAACCCAGTTGAGACCTAAATTAAAACCTCCTCAATCAAGTCGAGAGTGAATCAACATGAGCAAGTCATATTAGATTAATTGATCTAATTGGTGTCTAGGAAAGCATGAAAGGTGGTTACTTAATTAGGACCTTACTCTCTGAGTAAGGGGAGCCTCCCACCTGCTTATCTGGCCAATTGTTCGATTACCTCTTATGAAGAGCTCAAGTTGCAAACACTAAGACCTGATTAACCAATATTAAGTCAATAGGTCTTTCATTGTAGTAGAGCTGCTAAGGTCTTTCTGATGTTGATTTGTCTCGGCTGGATATAGTGGGCAAGTTGCATCGGGGGGCTGGACCTCTCCATAGACATGAGATGTTGTAGGGTAAAGGTGGGGTTGGGCACCAATAACTGTTAGGTGAGGACCCAATGACGACTTTATTTCTACGGTTATACGGTGGGTCTGACTTAACTAAGAAATGGGACCAATAACTGTTAGGTGAGGTCTTCATGGTTTAGAGACCAAGTTGCACTGCAACATACTTGAGAAGCATTGTACAAGAGTTGTACACTCATCCATCTATGTGTCACCAATAACTGTTAGGTGAGGTGCCATGTAGATTGGTGAGACCGCAGTACCTACTAGAAATCCTAGTCGCGTAGGATTTCCATTTTCTTACCAGGGGAGTGTAAGGGATTCGAGAAAATAGTGGGAGGTACATTTGTTCTAAAAGTCCTTAGAACAGATTAAGGATCAAGTACAAAAGTCTAACTAGAATCTTTACTCTCTGTAGATACAATGTCAGCTTCAAATCCTTTGACCCGTATTCTTGAGACCAACCGACTGACTGGAACCAATTACAAGGACTGGCTTAGAAACCTCAAAATTGTTTTGAATTGTGAGAAACTGGGCTACATACTCGAAAATGATATCCCTAGACTACCAGCACGTCCTACTGATGATCAGCATGTGACGCATCAAAAGTGGACGGATGATGACATCAGAGTCAAGTGCTATATCATGGCATCCGTGTCCAATGAACTACAATGCCAGCATGAAAATATGAAGACTGCTAGGGACATACTGGCACACCTGCAAGAGTTGTATGGTGAGCAGAGTCGCACAGCTCGTTTTGAAGTGTCCAAGAGGCTCTTCAAAGCAAAGATGGGCGAGGGGCAGTCTGTCCATGATCACGGTCTGACTATGATCAAGGACCTAGAGGAGCTTGAGAAGCTCGGTATGAACATGCACAAGGAATTGCAAGTAGATCTGAACCTTCAATCCCTACCTGATTCATTTGGACAGTTTATAGTAAATTACCACATGAATAAGATTGAATGCACTAAGACTGAACTGATAAATATGTTGGTAACTGCTGAGCGAGCCTTGAAAGGTTCAAGGGGCAATGTCCTTACTGCTGAGTTGACTTCTGGTTCTAAGAGAAAGTCTACTTGGAAGAAAAAGAAGCCTGCTAAGAAGCAGAAGAAAGACAAGAAGCCAAAGAAGAAAGTTCAAAAGAAAAAGGCTAATGACAAAGGAAAATGTTTCCACTGCAATGTCGACGGCCACTGAAAGAGAAACTGTCCTTCATACCTCGAGAGCCTGAAGAACAAGAAAGGTGACACACCTTCAGAAGGTATAGACTTGCTCATAATTGAAACTAATCTAACGGTTTCTTCTACTTCTAGTTGGGTTATAGATTTTGGTTTCAGTGCTCATTTGTGCACTACCATGCAGGGTCTAGAGGAAAGTAGAAGGCTGGCGGAAGGTGCAGTAAACCTTCGGATTGGCAACGGGGCAAAAGTTGCTGCTGTGGCTGTGGACACCTACTATATGCGACTACCGTCTGGTTTTAGTTTATTACTTAGAGACTGCTATTATATACCTGCTACTAGCAGAAATTTGATTTCTGTTTCATGTCTAGCACAGAAAGGTCATGTTTTTACATTTGACAAAGACTGCTGTTCTATTTATTTCAGAAATAATATAGTCGCACGTGGTTTTATGATTGACAGTCTCTATTATTTGCATATGGATGTATCTGTAAATGTGTCTGAGCAAGAAGTGAATGCCAAAGGATCCAAAAGATCCAGGGATGAGATAAACCAAAAATATTTGTGGCACCTCAGGCTTGGCCATATTAGAGAGGATAGAATGAACAAAATGGATAAAGATGGGCTTATCAGCTCATTGACTTCCGAGTCATATCCAGTTTGCGAGTCCTGTCTTCAAAGAAAAATGGCTAGATTGCCCTTTGTAGGATATGGGGAGAGGACCACTGAAATACTTACCCTGGTACACATAGATGTGTGTGGCCCATTCGATGTGCAAGCTAGGGGACGTTATTCGTACTTCATTATTTTTACCGATGATTATTCACGGTATGGGTATGTGTATCTTATGAGACACAAGTCTGAATCTTTTGAAAAGTTCAAGGAGTTCAAGAATGAAGTAGAAAAACAAACTGGAAAACCTCTTAAGGCTCTTCGATCAGATCGAGGAGGAGAATACCTTAGTGGGAAATTTCGAAACTATCTCAAGAAAAACGGCATAGTCTCACAGTGGACACCTCCAGGTACACCTCAACTCAACGGGGTGTTAGAGAGGAGAAATCAGACTCTATTGGATATGGTCCGGTCCATGATGAGCTTCACTGATCTACCAATGTTTCTTTAGGGAGATGCCTTACTTACCGCAGTATTTCTACTGAATAGAGTTCCCTCTAAATCCGTTCTTACCACACCGTATGAGATATGGCATGGTAAGAAAACAAGTCTTGGTCATCTCAAGATTTGGGGATGTCCGGCCTACGTCAAAAGACTACAGGCGGACAAGCTAGAGGCTAGGACCATAAGTGCTCGTTTTATAGGATATCCTAAAGAGTCATTAGGATACAATTTTTACGTCTCAGAGGATCACAATGTGTTTGTGAGCCGTCACGCCATCTTCTTGGAAAACCAATTTATCCTTGATAGAGGCAGTGGGAGGAAAATTGAGTTTGAAGAGAAAGTCTCTGAAAAGCAATGAGCCATGGATCCTATAGAACCCATTCATACAGAGCCAGTACACGTTGTCCCTCCTCCACCTCGTAGATCTAGTAGGATCTCCCATCCTCCCGATAGATACTTAGGTATACTAGAAGAGGATACCAAGGAAATGTTCCTAGTGGGAGATAGGGATCACATACAGGATCCCAAAACCTACAACGAGGCGATATCAGATATCGATTCCGAGAAATAGCTGGAAGCTATAAAATCAGAGTTAGACTCCATGCATTCCAACCAAGTCTGGATCCTAGTAGATCCATCAGAAGGTATTGTACCTATTGGATGCAAATGAATCTATAAAAGGAAGATAGGTTCGGATGGAAAGGTAGAGACCTATTAAGCAAGCCTAGTGGCGAAAGGATATAGTCAACGCGAAGGCATTGACTATCAGGATACCTTTTCACCTGTAACCATGCTGAAATCCATCCGAACATTGCTTGCCATTGCAGCATTTTATGATTATAAAATTTGGCAGATGGATGTGAAAACTGCTTTTTTGAATGGATATCTTGATGAAGATATCTATATGGAATAACCTTTGGGTTTCACTTCCAGTGATGGAGATCACAAGGTCTACAAGCTGCAAAGGTCCATCTATGGACTAAAGCAAGCATCTCGGAGTTGGAACATTCGTTTCGATGATCCAATCAAAACGTTTGATTTCATCAAAAACGAAGAGGAACCGTGTGTTTACAAAAAAGTTAGTGGGAGTGCTGTCGTATTTCTCGTACTGTACGTGGACGACATCCTCCTGATAGGAAATGATATTCCCATGCTAACCTCGGTCAAGGTCTGGTTGTCAAAAGAGTTCTCCATGAAAGACCTTGGGGAAGCATCCTATATTTTGGGAATAAAGGTCTATAGAGATAGATCTAAAAGGATGCTTGGCCTATCACAGAAGATGTACATAGAGGAAGTGTTGAAAAGGTTCAACATGGAAAACTCTAAAAGGGGTCTCTTACCCCTAAGGCATGGAATTCATCTCTCCAAGAAGATGTACCCCAACACATCTGAAGAGATTCAACGCATGAGCAAGATCCCCTATGCATCAGCAATAGGGAGCCTCATGTATGCCATGCTATGTACACGACCTGATATAGCCCTTGCTGTGAGTGTCACAAGCAGATATCAGTCGAATCCAGGTGAAGAACACTGGACAGCTATGAAGAATATTCTTAAGTACTTGAGAAGAACTAAAGATTTATTCTTGGTCTTTGGAGGATCATCAGAGTTAAAGGTAGAAGGGTACACAGATTCAGATTTCATGACTGATGTCGATGATAGGAAGTCAACATCTGGATATGTGTTCTTGTGCAATGGTGGTACGGTGAATTGAAAAAGTTCTAAACAACCGATCATTGCTGATTCTACTATGGAAGCTGAATACATCGCCGCCTCTGAAGCTGCTAAAGAAGGCTTCTGGTTCAAGAAATTCAGTGCAGAGTTAGACGTGATGACATCAGATGCCATAACACTCTACTGCGATAATAATGGCGCCATAGCTCTTGCTAAGGAGCCAAGGTCTCATCAAAAGTCCAAGCACATAGTGCGGCGCTTCCACATCATACGCGACTATGTTGAGAAGAAGTATGTCGAGGTACAGAAAGTAGACTCCGCGGACAACGTGGCAGACCCATTCACTAAGCAGCTGAGTCAGCAAAAGACTGAAGCCCACCTTGAGAAGATGGGCCTAAGATATATGACCAATTGGCTTTAGTGCAAGTGGGAGATTGTTAGATGTATGCCCTATAAGCCAATCTGGCTGACACATTGTTAATTCTAGGGACATAATTTTGTACTTGACTATTTATTATTGAATAAATAAAAGACATCTTTTTATTCATATTGTTTATGTATCTATGAAATATCCAAGAATTAATAAGATGATGATGCGTATTCTTAAGAGTTAAGAATTTGAGCCATGCATCATTGGTAATTAATTTCTGAATGCTCCTGATCAATGGATCATCACAAGGACGGTGATCGATCCGATCAGTGCACACATTGCTTTCCTTATGGATGGACGAGACTCGAGTCCACAGTGTGGCGACACTGAAGTAATAGTGCAGGTGCTTATTAAGAACAAGGGTACTGAGCGTGACAAAGATAAAAAGTCACTTGGATGTCTATCCACTCGTCAGTGACTTGCTTGATGTTGCAGTAGTGTGACTGGTCCTTTGACCTGCGATGCTTCGGCTACTCATAGTGAGGTTATTGTAGTTTGACTGCACATATACATGGTCTCTAGCCATATGGGTCCATGCAGTATAGATTGGCTGCAGTAGGTTCACTGTAGGAGTAGGGTATGCACCTATAAAGAATCTATCGACCTTGATAGATAAGGAGAGATCCTATGTGATTTATAAGACTGAGTTCGTAAGACCTCGGCCGGGGCAGATTGCACAGTGGAGAAAGAGTTCTCCACTCTCGAACTTAAGTCGAATAAATCTTGACATATGACAGACGAAGGGGTTTGACGAGTTATCCATGACCTCCGTCTTGTAGGGATCCACGATAGAAGGACTGTATCACATAATAATTGCACCTAGAGGTTCATCATTCTATTCTGCTGGGTAGCCACTACATGCTGCTAGGTGTCACTGGTGGATGGTGGGACTCACAGGGATTATCTCGATGATCGATTAACCCTAATGAGTAGAGTTGGAATCGTTCCGATCCATTGAAAGAAGTTTTCAATGATATTATGATAGAGATCACAATATATCTCACTATCAGTCAGAGTAGAACCTATGGGGTCACACACACAAGAGGCATTGACCGATCCGATGGTTGAATCGTGATTAGGAATCACAAGTAATCAATTCGATTGATAATAAGTTGAAGAAGGAACAAAGGGAATTAATTAATTGGACTTAAAACAAGAGTCCTACTTGGAGTAGGATTTCTAGAGTCCTACTTGGAGTAGGATTTCTAGAGTCCTAATTGGATTAGGACAAGGATTCCTACTTGGACTGGGATTCCTACTTAGACTGAAAATCCTATTTGGAGTAGGACTAGGATTCCTACTTGGAGTAGGATTCCTACAATCCTAATTGGATTAGGAGTTTTAAATTAAATTTGGATTCCTACTTGGAGTAGGATTCCTAGAGTCCTAATCGGATTAGGACTTCGGATTCAAATTAGAGTCCTAATTGGATTAGGACTAAAATTAAATAAGTTCTAATTGGATTAGGATTTCTTAAATCCTAATTATTAATCTAATGAATCAACATGACTCCTAATTGGGTTAGGATTGAAGAGTTCAATTGAGTCATGGTTCATTCAAGTTCTAATTGGATTAGGACTAGTATAGATTGAACCCAATTGATTCATGATTTGGTTAAATCCTAATTGGATTAGGGCTAAACTACATTAGGGCCTTCCAATCCTCATTAGATGAGGATTAGGGCAACACAAGGTGGAGGGGCTCACGCCCCTCCTCCTTTGCTTTTTTGGTGCGGCAACACAAGAGGTGCCAGCGCCCCTCTTGGTAATGGATCAAGGGCTCCTAACTTGTAGGAGCCCTAGATGCTATTTAAGAGGAGGCTTGGGGGCTGACCTAATTGAAGTGAAAGCCCTCTCCTCTCCAGCCGTGGCCACCCTTTTCCCCCTTTTGTTTCAGCCGCCAACAGCAAGAGAAAAGAAGAGGAGGCGTCTCCCTCCTCTTGGGCTTCTTCCTTGGCTTCAACGCATGAGAAGAGAAGAAGGCTGCCAAGGGCTTTAATCCTCTTCATCTCTTCATTCTTCTTCTTCCTCCTCCCAAGCACAATCAAGGGTTGATTAAGAGGGAGGACATCAGTCATCAAAGTTATCTCTGCAAGGGAGCTAGCACCCCGGGGAGATAGAAAGCTTGGATCGGTTCCTGCTTTGTGTGGATACCCGAAGAGGCCGGGCACTTGAACGGCTTCAAGCGAACCTTCATCCAAAACCACGATCATCAGTTTGCGGTGATCATTTACCTGCACAAGATGAAGATCTGATCTTCTAATGTTTTTAAAAAGTTTTTAATCCTTATCTATCTACGAACGGTTTTAAATAACGTTCATGCGATGAACGTGTTGGGAACCCGCCCATGCCGCTGATATTTCAAAACAAAAATCAGATTGCAGCGGAATCGGCATAAGCGGGATCGACGTTCATCGCATGAACGTTGTTTTATGAACCGTTCGTAGTTAGATAAGAATTAAAACTTTTTAAACCTTTAGGAAGATCAGATCTTCACCTTGTGCGGGTAGATGATCACCGCAAACTGAAATTCGTGGTCTAGGATGAAGGTTCGCTTGAAGCCGTTCAAGTGTCCGGCCTCTACGGGTATCCACACGAAGCAGTGATCCGATCAAAGCTCTCTAGTCTTCCCGGGGTGCTAGCTCCCTTGCAAAGACTTCTTTTGATGGCTGATTTCCTCTCTTCCAATCAACCCTTGATTGTGCTTGAGAGGAGGAAGAAGAAGGATGAAGAAGAGGAAGAAGAAGAATCCCCACGCAGCCTTCTTTTCTTCCCTGCGTTGGAACCAAGGAAGGAGGCCAAGGAGAGGTGCACGCCTCTTCTTCTTTTCCCCTTGCTGATGGCGGCTGAACCAAGGAAGGGAGAGGGGTGGCCACGAATTGGAAGAGGAGAGGGAGAGCTCATCTAGGGCGCCGGCCCCCTTTGCCCCTTTTTATAACCATCTAGGGCTCCTACAATCTAGGAGCCCTAGAGTAATTACCTTTCTCTTCTCCCTTCTCCACATGGAAAAGGGAGGGGCATATTCCCCTCCTCATGGTTAACCCTAATCCACATTAAGTAGGATTTGAAATGCCCTAATGTGGTCAAGCCCTAATCCAATTAGGCTTAGCCCAAGGGTGAACCAATTAGGATCCAATCTAGGTAAGTCCTAATCCAATTAGAACTTAAATCAATTTTGACTCAATTGAACTCTTCAATCCTAATCCAATTAGGAGTCTTATTGATTCATTAGATTAATAATTAATTGTGACTTAAGAAACCCTAATCCAAATTAGGACATATTTAATTTTAGTCCTAATCCAATTAGGACTCTATTTGAATCCGAAGTCCTAATCCGATTAGGACTCTAGGAATCCTACTCCAAGTAGGAATCCAATTTTGATTCAAAACTCCTAATCTCATTAGGATTGCAGGAATCCTATTCCAAGTAGGAATCCCAGTCCTACTCCAACTAGGATTCCCAGTCCTAATCCAATTAGGACTCTAGGAATCCTACCCGAAGTAGGACTCTTGTTTTAAGTCCAATTAATTAATTCCCTTTGTTCCTTCTTCAACTTCTTATCAATCAAATTGATTACTTGTGATTCATAATCACTTTTCAACCATCGGATCGGTCAATACTTCTAGTGTGTGTGACCCCATAGGTTCTATTCTGACTGGTAGTGAGATATATTGTGATCTCTATCACTATATCATTGAAAACTCCTTTCAATGAGTTGGAACGATTCCAACTCAACTCATTAGGGTTTATCGATCATCAAGATAATCCCTATGAGTCCCACCATCCACCAGTGACACCTAGCAGCATGTAGTGGCTACCCAGCAGAATAGAATGATGAACCTCTAGGTGCAGTTAACATGTGATACAGTCCTACTATCGTGGATCCCTACAGAACGAAGGTCATGGACAACTCGTCAAACCCCATCGTCTGTCATATGTTAAGATTTATTCGACTTGAGTTCGATAGTGGAAAACTCTTTTTCCACTTTATATTACTGCCCTGGCCAAGGTCTTAGAACTCAGTCTAACAAATCACATAGGATCACTCCTCTTCTATCAAGGTCGATAGATTCCTTATAGGTGCATACCCTACTCCTACAGTGAACTTACTGCAGCCAATCTACACTGCATGGACCCATATGGCTAGAGACCATGTATGTGTGCAGTCAAACTACAATAACCTCACAGTGAGTAGCCGAAGCACCGCAGGTCAAAGGACCAGTCACACTACTGCAACATCAAGCAAGTCACTGACGAGTGGATAGACATCCAAGTGACTTCTTGTCTTGGTCACACTCAGTACCCTTGTTCTCTAACAAGCACCTGCACTATCACTTCAGTGTCCCTACACTGTGGACTCAAGTCTCGTCCATCCAGAAGGAAAGTGATCTGTGCACTGATCGAATCGATCACCGTCCTCGTGATGATCCATTGATCAGGAGCATTTAGAAATTAATCACCAATGATACATGGCTCAAATTCTCAACTCTTGAGAATATGTATCATCATCTTATTAATTTCTTGGACGATTCATAGACACATAAATAATATGAATGAAAAGATGCCTTTTATTTATTCAATAATAAACAGTCAAGTACAAAATTATGTCCCTAGAATCAACAATGTGTCAGCCAAATTGGCTTCTAGGGCATACATCTAACAATCTCCCACTTGCACTAAAGCCAATTGGTCATATATCTTAGGCCCATCTTCTCAAGGTGGGCTTCAGTCTTTTGCTGACTCAGCTGCTTAGTGAACGGGTCCGCCACGTTATCGGCGGAGTCTACTCTCTGCACCTTTACATATTTCTTCTCAACATAGTCGCGTATGAGATGGAAGCGCCGCTCTATATGCTTAGACTTCTGATGAGACCTTGGCTCCTTAGCAAGGGCTATGGCGCCATTATTATCGCAGTAGAGTGTTATGGCATCTGATGTCATCACGTCCAACTCTGCAATGAATTTCTTGAACCAGAAGCCTTCCTTAGCAGCTTCAGAGGCGGCGATGTATTCAGCTTCCATAGTAGAATCAGCAATGATCGGTTGTTTAGAACTCTTCCAATTTACCGTACCACCATTGCACAAGAACACATATCCAGATGTTGACTTCCTGTCATCGACATCAGTCATGAAGTCTGAATCTGTGTACCCTTCTACCATTAACTCTGATGATCCTCCAAAAACCAAGAATAAATCTTTAGTTCTTCTCAAGTACTTAAGAATATTCTTCATAGCTGTCCAGTGTTCTTCACCTGGATTCGACTGATATCTGCTTGTGACACTCACAGCAAGAGCTATATCAGGTCGTGTACACAGCATGGCATACATGAGGCTTCCTATTGCCGATGCATAGGAAATCTTGCTCATGCGTTGAATCTCTTCAGATGTGTTGGGGCACATCTTCTTGGAGAGATGAATTCCATGCCTAAGGGGTAAGAGACCCCTCTTGGAGTTTTCCATGCTGAACCTCTTCAGCACCTCCTCTATGTACATTTTCTGTGAAAGGCCAAGCATCCTTTTAGATCTATCTCTATAGACCTTTATTCCCAAAATATAGGATGCTTCCCCAAGGTCTTTCATGGAGAATTCTTTTGACAACCAGACCTTGACCGAGGTTAGCATGGGAATATCATTCCCAATCAGGAGAATGTCATCTACGTATAGTACGAGAAAAACGACAGCACTCCCACTAACCTTTTTGTAAACACACGGTTCCTCTTCGTTTTTGATGAAATCAAACATTTTGATTGCGTCATCGAAACGAGTGTTCTAACTCCGAGATGCTTGCTTTAGTCCATAGATGGACCTTTGCAGCTTGCAGACCTTGTGATCTCCATCACTGGAAGTGAAACCCAAAGGCTGTTCCATATAGATGTCTTCATTAAGATATCCATTCAGGAAAGCAGTTTTCACATCCATCTGCCAGATTTCATAATCATGAAATGCTGCAATGGCAAGCAGTGTTCGGATGGATTTCAGCATGGCTACAGGTGAAAAGGTCTCCTGATAGTCAATGCCTTCGCGTTGACTATACCCTTTCGCCACCAGCCTTGCCTTAAAGGTCTCTACCTTTCCATCCGAACCTATTTTCCTTTTGTAGATCCATTTACATCCAATAGGTACAATACCTTCTGGTGGATCTACTAAGGTCCAGACTTGGTTGGAATGCATGGAGTCTAACTCTGACTTCATGGCTTCCAGCCATTTCTCGGAATCGATATCAGATATCGCCTCATCGTAGGTTTTGGGATCTTGTGTATGATCCCTATCTCCCACTAGGAACATTTCCTCGGTATCCTCTTCTAGTATACCTAAGTATCTATCGGGAGGATGGGAGACCCTACTAGATCTACGAGGTGGTCGAGGGACATCGTGTACTGGCTCTGTATGAATGGGTTCAATAGGATCCATGACTCGTTGCTTTTCAGAGACTTTCTCTTCAAGCTCAATTTTCCTCCCACTGCCTCTATCAAGGATAAACTGATTTTCCAAGAATATGGCATGACGGCTCACAAACACATTGTGATCCTCTGAGACGTAAAAATTGTATCCTAATGACTCTTTAGGATATCCTATAAAACGAGCACTTATGGTCCTAGCCTCTAGTTTGTCCGCCTGTAGTCTCTTGACGTGGGCCGGACATCCCCAAATCTTGAGATGACCCAGACTTGGTTTCTTACCATGCCATATCTCATACGGTGTGGTAGGAACGGATTTAGAGGGAACTCTATTCAATAAATAAATTGCTGTGAGTAAGGCATCTCCCCAAAGGAACATAGGTAAATCAGTGAAGCTCATCATGGACCTGACCATGTCCAACAGGGTCCGATTCCTCCTCTCTAACACCCCGTTGAGTTGAGGTGTACCCGGAGGTGTCCATTGTGAGACTATGCCGTTTTCTTTGAGATAGTCCCGAAATTCCCCACTAAGGTATTCTCCTCCTCGATCTGATCGAAGAGCCTTAAGGGGTTTTCCAGTTTGTTTTTCTACTTCATTTTTGAACTCTTTGAACTTCTCAAAAGATTCAGATTTGTGTCTCATAAGATACACATACCCATACCGTGAATAATCATCGGTAAAGGTAATGAAGTACGAATAACGTCCCCTGGCTAGCACATCGAATGGGCCACATACATCTGTATGTACTAGGGTAAGTATTTCAGTGGTCCTCTCCCCATGTCCTACAAAGGGTAATTTGGCCATTTTTTCTTGAAGACAGGATTCGCAAACTGGATATGACTCGGAAGTCAATGAGCCGAGAAGCCCATCTTTATCCATTTTGTTCATTCTGTCCTCTCCAATATGGCCAAGCCTAAGGTGCCACAAATATTTTTGGTTTATCTCATCCCTGGATCTTTTGGATCCTTTGGCATTCACTACTTGCTCAGACACATTTATAGATACATCCATATGCAAATGATAGAGACTGTCAATCATAAAACCACGTGCGACTATTTTATTTCTTAAATAAATAGAACAGCAGTCTTTGTCAAATGTAAAAACATGACCTTCCTATGCTAGACATGAAACAGAAATCAAATTTCTGCTAGCAGCAGGTACATAATAGCAGTCTCTAAGTAATAAACTAAAACCAGACGGTAGTCGCAGATGGTTAGTGCCGACAGCCACAGCAGCAACTTTTGCCCCGTTGCCAACCCGAAGGGTTACCGCACCTTCCGCCAGCCTTCTACTTTCCTTTAGACCCTGCATGGTAGTGCACAGATGAGCACTAGAACCAGAATCTATAACCCAACTAGAAGTAGAAGAAACCGTTAGATTAGTTTCAATTATGAGCAAATCTATACCTTCTGAAGGTTTGTCACCTTTCATGTTCTTCAGGCTCTCGAGGTATGAAGGACAGTTCCTCTTCCAGTGGCCGTCGACATTGCAGTGGAAACATTTTCCTTTGTCATTGGCATTTTTCTTTTGAACTTCCTTCTTTGGCTTCTTGTCTTTCTTCTGCTTCTTTGCAGGCTTCTTTTTCTTCCAAGTAGACTTTCTCTTGGAACCAGAAGTCAACTCAGCAGTAAGGACATTGCCCCTTGAACCTTTCAAGGCTCCCTCAGCAGTTACCAACATGTTGATCAGTTCAGTCTTAGTGCATTCAATCTTATTCATGTGGTAGTTTACTATAAACTGACCAAATGAATCAGGAAGTGACTGTAGGATCAAATCCACTTGCAATTCCTTGTGCATGTTCATTCCGAGCTTCTCAAGCTCCTCTAGGTCCTTGATCATAGTTAGACCATGATCATGGACAGACTGCCCTTCGCGCATCTTTGTCTTGAAGAGCCTCTTGGACACTTCAAAACGAGCTGTGCGACTCTGCTCACCATACAACTCTTGTAGGTGTGCCAGTATGTCCCTAGCAGTCTTGAGATTCTCATGCTGGCATTGGAGTTCATTAGACATGGATGCCATCATATAGCATTTGACTCTAATGTCATCATCCAGCCATTTTTGATGCATCTCACGCTGAACATCAGTAGGACGTGTTGGTAGTGTGGGGATATCTGAATCGAGTATGTAGCCTATTTTCTCACAGTCCAAAACAATTTTGAGGTTTCTAAGCCAGTCTTTGTAATTGGTTCCGGTCAGTCGGTTGGTCTCAAGAATACGGGTCAAAGGGTTTGAAGCTGACATTGTATCTGCAGAGAGTAAAGATTCTAGTTAGACTTTTGTACTTGATCCTAATCTGTTCTAAGGTCTTTTAGAACAAATGTAACTCCCACTATTTTCTCGAATCCCTCACACTCTCCTGGTAGGGAAACGGAAATCCCACACGACTAGGGTTTCTAGTAGGTACTGCGGTCCCACCAATTTACATGCCACCTCACCTAATAGTTATTGGTGACACATAGATTGATGAATGTACAACTCTTGTACAATGCTTCTCAAGCATGTTGCAGTGCAACTTGGTCTCTAAGCCATGAAAACCTCACCTAACAGTTATTGGTCCCATTTCTTAGTTAAGTCAGACCCACCGTATAACCGTAGGAATAAAGTCGTCATTGGGTCCTCACCTAACAGTTATTGGTGCCCAACCCCACCTTTACCCTACAACATCTCATGTCTATAGAGAGGTCCAGCCCCCCGATGCAACTTGACCACTGTGTCCAGCCGAGACAAATCAACATCAGAAAGGCCTTAGCAGCTCTACTACAGTGGAAGACCTATTGACTTAATATTGGTTAATCAGGTCTTAGTGTTTGCAACTTGAGCCCTTCATAAGAGGTAATCGAATAATTGGCCAGGTAAGCAGGTGGGAGGCTCCCCTTACTCAGAGAGTAAGGTCCTAATTAAGTAACCACCTTTTATGCTTTCCTAGACACCAATTAGATCAATTAATCTAATATGACTTGCTCATGTCGGTTCACTCTCGACTTGATTGAGGAGGTTTTGATTTAGGTCTCAATTGGGTTTGCTACATCACATGTAAACCTATCTACCCGACTCGCATTTACATCACATGCAAACGGCACATCACAGGCAGTTATAATCGCAGCATCAAATTAAAGCTAAACTTTAAATAGGTGATGATCATTGTTGCCCAGATAGACAACCCAAGAGGGGGGGGGGTGAATTGGGTTTTAAAATAATTTGAATAATTAAAACGATGTGGTTGACTAATTAAAAACTATTGCAAGTTATCTAATTAATGCTAAGTGCTGTGAGTGATGTGAGGGGAAGAAGAATAGAGACAATCCAACACAAACACAAGGTTTTATAGTGGTTCGGAGCTAACCCTTGCTCCTACATCCACTCCCCAAGTCTCACTTGGGAATTCACTATAACCCCCTTGAATTACAGCCGGTTGTTTTCCAAGCTCACAACCAAACTTGTTGTTTTACGAGCTCACAACGAACTCGGTCGGTTTTCCCAGGCTCACCGACTCGAACCGCCCCGATTGTTTTCTCGGGATCACAATCAAACCCTTACACACGTTGGTTTTAACTCGGCTCACCAACCAACCTCAATCCCCTTGATTCAATCCCCGATTGAACTAAGTAAATACAAGTTGTAGAAAGAAAACAGAAAATGAGCTTCTCAAAAAGCAGATGAAAACAATATGAACAATGAATGAAGTTAAGAAGCCTCAAACGCTTTTAGATTGGAGATGAGGAATGGCTTCTTAAACTTCTGGTCTCCTCTTGAAAGAGTAGTCGACTTGAATGCAGGAGAAGGAGGCTTTAATTGCTGGAAAGATGTAGTTGGAAGCAGTAAATGCAGATCTTCCTCTTTTTCGTTGAAGAGCACGTTGCAGAGCTTGAGTGCTTGATTAGTTGGAGTGGAATGGTTGTTCTCTACCTTGCTACAGTCTTCTGTGGCTATTTAAGTCAACCCCCACGGAAACTAGCCGTTACTCTGCTTTTTCTGGCCGTTCTGCACACTCTGCGCAGCCTGACAATGTGACCGTTGGTGGGTTGGAGTCGACTCGCGCGATCAGGAGTCGACTCGGCTGTAGCAGGAGTCGACTCGAGCTTTTCCGGAGTCGACTCGGCAACTGTTCCCAGTTTGAATTAAAGTTGCTGTCTTGACTGGGAGTCGACTCGTCTTGACCCGGAGTCGACTCGCCAACTTCTGGCGCTGACCTGGCAATTTTGGAGTCGGCTCATCCTCTGTAGTCCGTGGATCCAAATTTGAATTTTGTCCACTCGAGTCGACTCGACTGTCCTGGGAGTCGACTCGAATCTCAGAGCCCGAACTCCCGATTCTCTGTCTTTTGGCTCATCCAGTCTTGGAGTCGACTCGAACTTCCTTGGAGTCGACTCGGCTCTCAGTTTCCGAAAGTTGGTCTTCTGCCTTTTGACGTGAAGCTTGTCTTGGAGTCGACTCGAGCTGTCTGGGAGTCGACTCGAATCTCAGAGGTAGTAACTTGGTTTTCTGTCTGTCTTGGGGTCGCGGTGTCTTGGAGTCGACTCGCGTATTGCGGTAGTCGACTCGAATCTCAGAGTCCATAAAGTGCTCTCTGACTTTTTCTTTGTGTACCGCTGAGAGTCGACTCTTGCTTTCTCTGGAGTCGACTTGCCACCTATCGGAGTCGACTCGCGTTCCACTGGAGTCGACTCGAATCTCAGACCCGAAAACTGTTCTCTGACTTTTCTGCTTGTGACTGCTTGGAGTCGACTCTTACTTCCTTGGAGTCGACTCGGTGAACATCGGAGTCGACTCGCGCACTTCGGGAGTCGACTCGCTGACAGGTTCTGAGTTAAAGCTTTCTGTTCTTCTGTCTGTTCTCAGTCGGAGTCGACTCGTACTTATCTGGAGTCGACTCGAGCTCATGCTAGTGAACTTGATACGCTTGGAGTCGACTCGTGATACTCGGGAGTCGACTCGAGTCTCAGACATTGGTTCAAACAGACTCCTTAACTTATCCAAAAATTATGAACCAAGTCTTGGGACACTTAGACAGGATTTTCACTGAAACACTCAATTGAATTCATTAGTAATCAAAAGATATACTCAAATGCTTTGAGCTCATCAAAATCAAATGGGGTTTTAATCAATCACTCCACAATCTCCCCCTTTTTGATGATGACAAAACTTTGAGTATATGTAAAATGAATTGCTCAATAAATAATGAAATAAAATCCATAAATGAATTCAAATGTCTGGTAATTCAATTTATCCAAGCTTTGAAAGGAGTGAAACAATAAATTTCGGAGTTAAAGCTCCCCCTTTCATTTGGAATTCTATAAGCCTTCATATTATGCAATCAATTGTTTGGCTTATATGTCATTAATGATTTAGTTTGATTAAAATTCAGATTCTCCCCCTCAACATATGCATTCAACTATGTTTTGATTCTCTGAATTTCCTTTTAATGCTTTGAAGTTTTTGAACTGAATTTTTTGTATTTAGAGGGAAAATCTGTCAATTTGTTCTTGAGTAGGATTCAGCTAATCTCCGAATATCCCTTGAATAGATTCTGGAGATTACTCCATTAGGAGCCCCAAAAGAGAGATAATGAGCCTCGAGGTACCGAATCCACTTAGAACAAATTTGTGTGTTTTAAGAGTTTATCTTTCCATTGATTCCTTTTACATATTTTATGCATATTTCTCTCCCTTTTACATATTTTATACATATTTCTCCCCCTTTTTGTCATCATATCAAAAAGGAGGTAATCAGAACACACAATCAAACATAGATCAAAAGGCACAGTATTGAAGAAAAATGCGGCTACTCATTGTATTAATTTATATGTAAGTACATTTCAGAATACAATAAGTAAAGCAAAACAATACATGTCAAAACAAAACACAAAAAGTAGCTATGGTCTCCTCGAGGATGTAGCTCCTCCTCTCGAGGATGTGGCTCCTCCTCTCGAGGATGTGGCTCCTCCTCTCGAGGATGTGTCTCCTCGAGGCATGCGCTCCACGAGTGATTGGACCGCATTGGTGACGTTCTCGAGCTGGCGAATGATGGCCTGGATGGCCCTGCTCTGTGTCGTATCCAGCTCGAGCACCGACTTCTGCAGTTCGTCCAGTTTGTAGATGAGCACATTCGACAAGCGCTCGGCCCCTGCGGTGGTGGTGGACATGTCACGGCCGATGTCATCCCGCATCTGTCGAGTGGTGCTCGTGACCTCATTCATGCTGTGGAACTGGGCCTGTATCAAGGTCCTCATGTTGTATATCTCTTGCCGCACCTCAGCCGTCATGTCTGTCACAGCTGTCAGGGAAGGGACCAATGCGGAAGATGTGGGCGCAGGAGAGGGAGTAGGCACCGAACCTCGGAGCTCCCGAAGCAACTCATCCCTCAGATCTCGGACTATCTCCTGCCGCAGCTCCCGGAGCTGCTCAGGATCAATGCGGACCTCCATGGGTGGTGGAGCCGAGGAGGAAGGTCCAGCGAAGGTGGTAGGAGCAGGAGTGGATGGAAGATCTGGTTAGTCTGGAAAGTCAGAGTCTGGCTCAGGACTGGGGGAAGGTCTGGTGGTCTGTGTGGTGAGGGTAGACTTCCTAACCCAAATCCCCTCTCTCTTCCGAAACCCCATCCTGTGTAGGGTCCCCGGACGCATGCGATCAGTCCATCGCAATGCGCGAAAGGGTTCCCCCTCAGGGATAGGAATCTCGTACTCCCTAAATAATAATGTGAAGACCATGCCGTAGGGTAGGGTGAGCCTAGGTCTGTCTAGTGGCTCACACATGTATCGATATATGAGTTTGGGAAAGTTGATTGGGGTGTCATGAAGCATATAGAACATCAGAGCTAGGTCTCTCTCATTTACAAAATCAAATCTCCCTGTCTTAGGGAAGATGGACCTAGACAATATACTCAAGAGGATCCGCACCTCAATTGGTAGTGAGCTAGCGGATACCTCGTCTAGAGGTGACTGGGGTGGATGTCCTAGAACGGCCGTAAGGGCCTCAACCCTATCCTCAGGGTGTGCGGGAGCCACCCCTGCTAATGGAAGGTGGAGGATGTGGGCAATAAGATCCTCCGTGACACGCAAAGGGACACCGGCTACTGTGCCCTCGATACCCCCATCTCCCCGATGGACGGTACCGTAAAACTCTCTAACAAGGCCAGGGTAAGTGGGGAGATCTAAGGTGAGGAAGTACTCTAAGCCCTGGGCCCTGAGTCTATCACCTATAATGAACCCTTCCCGGGAGAGATAGTCGAAGTCGACATATCTCCCGGTGGTGACGGCCTTCCCGGCTAATGGCCTCGCGGGAACCGCCCTAGGCGGGGAACGAGCCGGAGGTGGTTGCCTCGCGGGATCGTGCCGCGCCTTGGAGCGCCGCTCGGGACCGGCCTCGGGTCGGGACCTCTTCCTAACTACGGTCTTACGCGGCATTTTGACCTAAACAGAGAGAAAAAACCTAGAGGACGGTGAAAGACCGACGGAAAAGACTCGGAACCGACCGGGAATGACTTAGGAAGGGAGGAGAACTCAATGTCCGGCGAAGAATCGATGGAAAAATGGCTTGGAGACGATCGGGGACGACCTAGGAGTCGGCTCTAGGGTTTTTTGAACAGTGGCGGCTTGAAAGAAAAGTGTTTTCGAAACGACAAATCTAGGGTTAAAAAGTCGGATCCCGACTGCGAGTCGACTCCACTGAGTCGCGAGTCGACTCGACCTCGAGTCGACTCCAGACATTATGCGAGTCGACTCCCCCTCTGCTGCCATCTTTGCGAGTCGACTCCCGCCAATGCGCGAGTCGACTCCCCCTTAGGAGCCGGCTCTGAAACTTACTCGAGTCGTCTCTAACTTTGGCACGCACCTAAAAATCATGCTACATTCGTGCCAAATGAGGGAAAAACACTAAAGTATGATCTGATTTGATGATCAGAGAAAAGAAACTCTATTTTAACCACAATCTAATCATCAAAATCAATGAATCTAGTGGAAACTACCACTAGGATGGATCAATCACTCCTAATCCCCTCCTAAGCACACTAAACCTCTCTTCACTTAGAGGTTTTGTAAAAATATCTGCTAATTGATCATCAGTACAAACAAATTGGAGTGTCACATCACCATTCAATACATGGTCTCTTATGAAGTGATGTCTTATCTCAATGTGTTTAGTTCTTGAATGCTGAATTGGATTTTTAGTTAGATTAATGGCACTTGTATTATCACAATTAATGGAAATTTTATCTTGCTTAATGCCATAATCTTCTAGTTGTTGTTTAATCCACAAGATTTGAGCACAACAACTCCCGGCTGCAACATATTCAGCTTCAGCAGTAGATAATGCAACCGAATTTTGTTTCTTGCTAAACCATGAGATTAAGTTTTCTCCTAGGAATTGACATGACCCGCTGGTGCTTTTTCTATCAAGTTTACATCCAGCAAAGTCTGAATCTGTGTATCCTATTAAGTTTAGGCTAGATTCTTTAGAGTACCATAATCCTATATTCTTAGTTCCTATTAAGTATTTAAAAATTCTCTTAACTGCAACTAGATGTGATTCCTTAGGATTAGCCTGATATCTAGCACACATGCAGACACTAAACATAATATCAGGTCTACTTGCAGTAAGATACAATAAAGATCCTATCATACCTCTATACAGTTTCTGATCTACAGATTTACCTAATTCATCTTGGTCTAATTTGCATGATGAGCTCATGGGGGTGCTTATTGACTTGTTTCCCTCCATTTCAAACTTCTTGAGCATCTCCTTGATATATTTGGCTTGATTGATGAAGATGCCTCCTTCAGACTGTTTGATTTGAAGCCCAAGGAAGTAGTTCAGCTCTCCCATCATGCTCATCTCAAATTCACTCTGCATCAAATCAGCAAATTCTTCGCAGAGGCGATTGTTAGTAGCACCGAAAATGATATCATCAACATAAATCTGTACTAGTAGCATATCTTGGTTTTTCTTTTTCAGAAATAGTGTTGTATCTCCATTACCCCTAGAGAACTCATGTTCTAGTAGGAATTTGCTAAGCCTCTCATACCATGCTCTAGGTGCTTGTTTTAAACCATAAAGTGCTTTGTTCAGTTTATATACATGATTAGGGTATTGATGATTTTCAAAACCAGGAGGTTGTTCTACATATACCTCCTCATTTATATACCCATTTAAAAATGCACTTTTTACATCCATTTGAAATAGTTTGAAGTCCTTAGAGCATGCATATGCTAATAATAATCTAATAGCCTCAAGTCTAGCTACAGGAGCAAAGGTTTCATCAAAATCTATACCTTCTTCTTGATTATAATCCTTTGCTACTAGTCTAGCCTTATTCCTTATAACAATTCCATTTTCATCAAGTTTATTTTTATAAATCCATTTAGTACCTATAATCGGATATTCAGACGGTCTCTCTACTAGATTCCATACCTTGTTTCTAGTAAATTGGTTTAATTCTTCTTGCATTGCATTTATCCAATTTACATCTTTTTCAGCTTCTTCTATGTGTTTGGGCTCAAAATGAGAAACAAAGGCTAGATGATTATTTAAGTTCCTAAGGGATGCCCTAGTCCTAATAGGTTGAGATGGATCATCTAGAATTAATTCCTTAGGATGCCCGTGAGCATACCTCTAAGCTTTAGTTAGTCCATGATCCACAATAGCCTCTTGGCTTGATGATGCATCTTCAATTAATTTTTGATTATCATCTTGTAATGTCATCTCATCTATCTTTTCTTCAAGAATTTCAGCATCATCATCAAAATTAACTCTCTTGCTAGAAGTGATGTCACTAGAATCATCAAATACAACATGTATAGATTCTTCTATAACTAGGGTTTTTTTATTAAAGACTCTATAGGCTTTGCTAGTTGTAGAGTACCCCAAGAATATAGCCTCATCAGATTTTGAGTCAAATTTTCCTAGATTATCTTTCCCATTATTATGAACAAAACACCTACATCCAAAAACATGAAAGTAGTTTACCTTTGGTTTTCTATTTTTCCAAAGTTCATAAGGTGTTTTCTTTATAATGGGTCTCAATAAAACTCTATTTAATATATGACAAGAAGTATTAATGGCTTCTCCCCAAAAGTACTTAGGGAGGTTACTTTCACATAACATAGTTCTAGCCATTTCCTCTAGAGTTCTATTTTTCCTTTCCACAACTCCATTTTGTTGTGGTGTCCTAGGTGCAGAAAAATTATGAGTTATCCCCTTTTTACTACAAAACTCATCAAATAAATGATTCTCAAATTCGGTTCCATGGTCACTTCTAATAGCTATGACTGAAGTATCTCTAGCATTTGTTACTTCTTTGTGAAATTTCTTGAAGACTGAAAATGCTTGATCCTTATGACTTAAGAACATGACCCAAGTGTATCTAGAATAATCATCTACAATAACTAGACCATATTTATTTCCACCTAGACTTGTGGTTCTAGTTGGTCCGAATAGGTCCATGTGTAGTAGTTCTAGAGGTCTAGAGGTAGAGACATAATTGATAGATTTAAAGGAGTTCCTTGATTGTTTGCCAAATTGACATGCTTCACATATTTTATTCTTTTCAAACTTTAGTTTTGGCAAACCTATTACGGAATCTCTCTTAACTAGTTTTGATATTGTGTCCATGCTTGCATGACCTAACTTACGGTGCCATAACCAACTAGCATCATTGTCCTTAGTTTCATTAACAACTAAGCATGGGTTGTGTTTGGCAAGATCCTCAAGATCTATAACATACACATTCCCACGTCTTATTCCTTTAGAAACTAAACTATTGTCATTTGAGTTGGTTATGATGCATAGTGATGGTTTGAACAAAACATCAAAACCTCTATCACACAATTGACTAATGCTAAGTAAATTATGCTTAAGACCATCAACATATCTAACATTATCAATAAAAGTAGAAGGGATGATTTGAACTTTACCAATACCAATGATGTGACCTTGGTTGTTGTCTCCAAAAGTCACAGCACCTCCCTTCTTAGCTTCAAGGGTGAAAAATTGATCTTTGTCACCCGTCATGTGCCTTGAGCAGCCACTATCCAAGTACCAGCAGTTTTTGTTGACCTTGGCTGCAAGACACTCCTACACAAGCAAATCATGTCATCTTAGGTACCCAAGTTTTCTTGGGTCCTTCATGGTTAGTCAAGTTGGTTCCTTTTGGAACCCATACCCTTTTAATTTTCCTTTTTGTTTTATTTTTTCTAAAATTACACACATTCGCTTTATGACCTATAGTACCACAGCAAAAGCAAGTTATTTTCTTAGTTTTAGTTTTTCCAGCTTTAACAAAGAAGTTACTAAGAAGTTTTTGTTTATTTCTTGGTTTGTACCCTAAACCCGCTTTATTAAATACGGCTCGTTGACTATTAAGTATCATGTTTAATTTTTCAGAACTATATGTAAATTTTTCAACTAAGGGTTTGTATTTGTTAAGTTCTTTAGTTAGAGTTTGATTTTCTGCTTTTAGGTCATTAAGTTCTTTTGTGAGATCCTTATTTAAGATTTGTTTATGATTTTTAAGTTCTGAAAGTTCCTTAGTTAGTTTTTCATTATCTTTAGTTAAGGTACTAGTCTTTTGAGTTAAAAGTTGGTTGCTTGTCTTAAGTTCTATATTTTCTTTGATGATTAAATCCTTATCCTTAACTAATTTATCGTATTTATGTAGGTATGATTGATTAGCTATTTTTAGTTCTTTATTCTTAAGATTTATGGCCTTATATTCTACCATTAATTCATTAAATGCATCATAAAGTTCATCAAAAGAAAAATCAGGATGCGTATCGGAAGTTACCTCGTTTTCATTGGCCATGAAGCAGAAATTGGCCTTCTCTTCTTGTTCATCATCTGATGAGGAGGATGATGAGTCGGAGTCGGATAGTGTTGTGACAAGAGCCTTCTTCTTCTTGTACTTACTCCCCTTCTTCAGTAAGGGGCACTCAGCTCTTATGTGACCCGGCTTCTTGCACTCGTAACACCCAATCCCCTCATTTTCCCTTTCCTTACCTTTGTCCTTGCGGTAGGAATTTGAGGGGCCTCTCCTTTGATGATAGGACTTCTTGTGGTTGATGAATTTCTTAAACTTGCGCACAAGAAGAGCCTCACCATCATCTTCCTCATTCTCTTCTTCGTCACTGCTGCTACTGCAAGACAAGTCCTTGTTAGATGAAGTAGACTTAAGAGCTATTACCTTTTTCTTGTGGGAGGACTCCTCCTCGTTGTGTTGCTTCATGGTTAGCTCGTGCGTCATTAGGGATCCAAGAAGCTCCTCAAGTGGTAACTTGTTCAAGTCCTTGGCTTCTTGGATTGCCGTCACTTTAGCTTCCCATGACCTTGGTAGACAACGAAGGATTTTCCTGACAAGCTCACTGTTAGTATAGTTCTTGCCAAGGCTTTTTAGGCCATTGACAATGTCAGTAAACCTAGTGAACATGCATGTGATTGTTTCATTAGAATCCATTTTAAATAGTTCATACTTATGAACCAAAATATTTATTTTGGATTCTTTGACTTGATTCGTGCCCTCATGGGTCACTTCAAGTCTGTCCCAAATCTCTTTTGCAGAATTGCAAGTTGAGATCCTATTGAATTCATTTCTATCTAAGGCACAATAAAGCACATTCATAGCTTTAGAGTTTAGTTGTGCCTTTCTCATGTCATGTTCATCCCAATCCTTTTCTAGTTTGGGTACCGTGACATCCTCTACATATATGGATGGGATGTATGGCCCATTTACTACAATGGTCCACATCTCATAGTCTTGGGCTTGGATGAATATTCTCATCCTAGCCTTCCAATATGAGTAGTCGGATCCATTAAAGAATGGGGGTCTTTGGGTGGACTGACCCTCAATGTGGGAAGATCCAAATGGGGTTGTCATTTCGATCTTTTACTCTTGGGTAGAAGAGTTTAGGCTCTGATACCACTTGTTGCCCAGATAGACAACCCAAGAGGAGGGGGGGGGGGTGAATTGGGTTTTAAAATAATTTGAATAATTAAAACGATGTGGTTGACTAATTAAAAACTATTGCAAGTTATCTAATTAATGCTAAGTGCTGTGAGTGATGTGAGGGGAAGAAGAATAGAGACAATCCAACACAAACACAAGGTTTTATAGTGGTTCGGAGCTAACCCTTGCTCCTACGTCCACTCCCCAAGTCTCACTTGGGAATTCACTATAACCCCCTTGGATTACAGCCGGTTGTTTTCCAAGCTCACAACCAAACTTGTTGTTTTACGAGCTCACAACGAACTCGGTCGGTTTTCCCAGGCTCACCGACTAGAACCGCCCCGATTGTTTTCCCGGGATCACAATCAAACCCTTACACACGTTGGTTTTAACTCGGCTCACCAACCAACCTCAATCCCCTTGATTCAATCCCCGATTGAACTAAGTAAATACAAGTTGTAGAAAGAAAACAGAAAATGAGCTTCTCAAAAAGCAGATGAAAACAATATGAACAATGAATGAAGTTAAGAAGCCTCAAACGCTTTTAGATTGGAGATGAGGAATGGCTTCTTAAACTTCTGGTCTCCTCTTGAAAGAGTAGTCGACTTGAATGCAGGAGAAGGAGGCTTTAATTGCTGGGAAGATGTAGTTGGAAGCAGTAAATGCAGATCTTCCTCTTTTTCGTTGAAGAGCACGTTGCAGAGCTTGAGTGCTTGATTAGTTGGAGTGGAATGGTTGTTCTCTACCTTGCTACAGTCTTCTGTGGCTATTTAAGTCAACCCCCACGGAAACTAGCCGTTACTCTGCTTTTTCTGGCCGTTCTGCACACTCTGCGCAGCCTGACAATGTGACCGTTGGTGGGTTGGAGTCGACTCGCGCGATCAGAAGTCGACTCGGCTGTAGCAGGAGTCGACTCGAGCTTTTCCGGAGTCGACTCGGCAACTGTTCCCAGTTTGAATTAAAGTTGCTGTCTTGACTGGGAGTCGACTCGTCTTGACCCGGAGTCGACTCGCCAACTTCTGGCGCTGACCTGGCAATTTTGGAGTCGGCTCATCCTCTGTAGTCCGTGGATCCAAATTTGAATTTTGTCCACTCGAGTCGACTCGACTGTCCTGGGAGTCGACTCGAATCTCAGAGCCCGAACTCCCGATTCTCTATCTTTTGGCTCATCCAGTCTTGGAGTCGACTCGAACTTCCTTGGAGTCGACTCGGCTCTCAGTTTCCGAAAGTTGGTCTTCTGCCTTTTGACGTGAAGCTTGTCTTGGAGTCGACTCGAGCTGTCTGGGAGTCGACTCGAATCAAAGAGGCAGTAACTTGGTTTTCTGTCTGTCTTGGGGTCGCGGTGTCTTGGAGTCGACTCGCGTATTGCGGGAGTCGACTCGAATCTCAGAGTCCATAAAATGCTCTCTGACTTTTTCTTTATGTACCGCTGAGAGTCGACTCTTGCTTTCTCTGGAGTCGACTTGCCACCTATCGGAGTCGACTCGCGTTCCACTGGAGTCGACTCGAATCTCAGACCCGAAAACTGTTCTCTGACTTTTCTGCCTGTTACTGCTTGGAGTCGACTCTTACTTCCTTGGAGTCGACTCGGTGAACATCGGAGTCGACTCGCGCACTTCGGGAGTCGACTCGCTGACAGGTTCTGAGTTAAAGCTTTCTGTTCTTCTGTCTGTTCTCAGTCGGAGTCGACTCGTACTTATCTGGAGTCGACTCGAGCTCGTGCCAGTGAACTTGATACGCTTGGAGTCGACTCGTGATACTCGGGAGTCGACTCGAGTCTCAGACATTGGTTCAAACAGACTCCTTAACTTATCCAAAAATTATGAACCAAGTCTTGGGACACTTAGACAGGATTTTCACTGAAACACTCAATTGAATTCATTAGTAATCAAAAGATATACTCAAATGCTTTGAGCTCATCAAAATCAAATGGGGTTTTAATCAATCACCCCACAATCATGGATTCTAGTTAGGTCGTATTACAAGCACATGCACGTCAATCGATCAACTGGTCTTCAACTCTTGAATTGGTTCCAAGCCTCCTTGATTCGATCCTTGACCAACTCTTGATCCAATCGCCATCAACCGCTTAGACCCCTGTTCATCTCATGCATCGTCTTCGACTTGATCGTTGACGTACATCACATCACAGAAATACAACCAGATGTAAAATAAAAATAAAAATAAATTACATCTCTTTTTAGGAGGCACGCAGGCCTCTCAAAACATCAAATAAGATGCATGCAAGCATCTGAAAAATTACATGACATCATAGATCACATCGCAGGTCATTACATTTGATACCAAAAGGGTTTGAATCCTATGATCATCACCGTATGCAACAATTATAATTTTCAGATCTGAAAACTAAGTGATTATATCATGACATAGGTCGCTGATCATGCTAATCATGATTCTAAACTTTGTAATCCCATTAACAATGTAATTAGAATCATCTTTTTATCACATAAAAATCAGCATGCAAAAATCAGCACCCCTGAAAAATCTGCATGCAGAAATTTTCAGCATGCATGATCATTCAATTTTTAGATCTAATAAGCCTTTAGATATTTAATTCTTACCTTAATCTACGAAGCCTAAGCTCTGATACCACTGTTGGGAACCCGCCCATGCCGCTGATATTTCAAAACAAAAATCAGATTGCAGCGGAATCGGCATAAGCGGGATCGACGTTCATCGCATGAACGTTGTTTTATGAACCGTTCGTAGTTAGATAAGAATTAAAACTTTTTAAACCTTTAGGAAGATCAGATCTTCACCTTGTGCGGGTAGATGATCACCGCAAACTGAAATTCGTGGTCTAGGATGAAGGTTCGCTTGAAGCCGTTCAAGTGTCCGGCCTCTACGGGTATCCACACGAAGCAGTGATCCGATCAAAGCTCTCTAGTCTTCCCGGGGTGCTAGCTCCCTTGCAAAGACTTCTTTTGATGGCTGATTTCCTCTCTTCCAATCAACCCTTGATTGTGCTTGAGAGGAGGAAGAAGAAGGATGAAGAAGAGGAAGAAGAAGAATCCCCACGCAGCCTTCTTTTCTTCCCTGCGTTGGAACCAAGGAAGGAGGCCAAGGAGAGGTGCACGCCTCTTCTTCTTTTCCCCTTGCTGATGGCGGCTGAACCAAGGAAGGGAGAGGGGTGGCCACGAATTGGAAGAGGAGAGGGAGAGCTCATCTAGGGCGCCGGCCCCCTTTGCCCCTTTTTATAACCATCTAGGGCTCCTACAATCTAGGAGCCCTAGAGTAATTACCTTTCTCTTCTCCCTTCTCCACATGAAAAAGGGAGGGGCATATTCCCCTCCTCATGGTTAACCCTAATCCACATTAAGTAGGGTTTGAAATGCCCTAATGTGGTCAAGCCCTAATCCAATTAGGCTTAGCCCAAGGGTGAACCAATTAGGATCCAATCTAGGTAAGTCCTAATCCAATTAGAACTTAAATCAATTTTGACTCAATTGAACTCTTCAATCCTAATCCAATTAGGAGTCTTATTGATTCATTAGATTAATAATTAATTGTGACTTAAGAAACCCTAATCCAAATTAGGACATATTTAATTTTAGTCCTAATCCAATTAGGACTCTATTTGAATCCGAAGTCCTAATCCGATTAGGACTCTAGGAATCCTACTCCAAGTAGGAATCCAATTTTGATTCAAAACTCCTAATCTCATTAGGATTGCAGGAATCCTATTCCAAGTAGGAATCCCAGTCCTACTCCAACTAGGATTCCCAGTACTAATCCAATTAGGACTCTAGGAATCCTACCCGAAGTAGGACTCTTGTTTTAAGTCCAATTAATTAATTTCCTTTGTTCCTTCTTCAACTTCTTATCAATCAAATTGATTACTTGTGATTCATAATCACTTTTCAACCATCGGATCGGTCAATACTTCTAGTGTGTGTGACCCCATAGGTTCTATTCTGACTGGTAGTAAGATATATTGTGATCTCTATCACTATATCATTGAAAACTCCTTTCAATGGGTTGGAACGATTCCAACTCAACTCATTAGGGTTTATCGATCATCAAGATAATCCCTATGAGCCCCACCATCCACCAGTGACACCTAGCAGCATGTAGTGGCTACCCAGCAGAATAGAATGATGAACCTCTAGGTGCAGTTAACATGTGATACAGTCCTACTATCGTGGATCCCTACAGAACGGAGGTCATGGACAACTCGTCAAACCCCATCGTCTGTCATATGTTAAGATTTATTCGACTTGAGTTCGATAGTGGAAAACTCTTTTTCCACTTTATATTACTGCCCTGGCCAAGGTCTTAGAACTCAGTCTAACAAATCACATAGGATCACTCCTCTTCTATCAAGGTCGATAGATTCCTTATAGGTGCATACCCTACTCCTACAGTGAACTTACTGCAGCCAATCTACACTGCATGGACCCATATGGCTAGAGACCATGTATGTGTGCAGTCAAACTACAATAACCTCACTGTGAGTAGCCGAAGCACCGCAGGTCAAAGGACCAGTCACACTACTGCAACATCAAGCAAGTCACTGATGAGTGGATAGACATCCAAGTGACTTCTTGTCTTGGTCACGCTCAGTACCCTTGTTCTCTAACAAGCACCTGCACTATCACTTCAGTGTCCCTACACTGTGGACTCAAGTCTCGTCCATCCAGAAGGAAAGTGATCTGTGCACTGATCGAATCGATCACCGTCCTCGTGATGATCCATTGATCAGGAGCATTTAGAAATTAATCACCAATGATACATGGCTCAAATTCTCAACTCTTGAGAATATGTATCATCATCTTATTAATTTCTTGGACGATTCATAGACACATAAATAATATGAATGAAAAGATGCCTTTTATTTATTCAATAATAAACAGTCAAGTACAAAATTATGTCCCTAGAATCAACAATGTGTCAGCCAAATTGGCTTCTAGGGCATACATCTAACAGAACGGTTGATTCCGCGCATGCCTCTTCCGCTGCTTCTGAAATTTTTAAAATTTTTCTGCGGCATAGGCGGGTTCCTAACAGACAAAACATTGAGTATTTGTAAAGTGAATTGCTCAACCAAAAGGTGATTTATAGTAAAGTTTTAAAATGAATTCAAATGTCTAGTCATTTAATTTATCCAAAATTGGAAGGTATGAATCAGTAAATCCTGAAATTGGAGCTCCCCCTTTCATTTGGAATTATATAAGCCTTCATATCATGCAATCAATTGTTTGGCTTATATGTGTTTAATGAATTTGCTTTCTTAAGATTTCAGATTCTCCTCTTCAACATATGCATTCAATTTTGTTTAGGTTCTCTGAATTTTTTTTTAATGTCTTGAAGCTTTTGAGCTTAAATTCTTACTTTCAGAGGGAAAATCTGACAATTTGTTCTTGAGTATGATTCAACTAATCTCCGAATATCCCTTGAATAGATTCTGGAGATTACTCCTTGAGGAGCCCCAACAGAGAGATAATGAGCATCGAGGTATCGAATCCACTAAGAACAAATTACTTTTTGCTTTAAGGATTTTCTTTTTAGTGATTCCCTTTACATTTCAATTCATCATATTTTCTCCCCCTTTTTGTCATCATAGCAAAAAGGCATAAAACACAGAAAAGTATAAGAACTCAAATTGCACAGTTTTGAAAGAAAATTTCTACTCATTGTATTAAAGTAAAATTTGAGTACAAGTGTGATTACATAACAGAAAAAATCCTCAAGGGACTGTACATAAAAAAAAAACACTAGGGTTTCTTTGTAGTGGAGGATGTGGCTCCCATTCTCAGTCTATTAACTTGCATGACCAAGCTTATCCCCTCAGAGACGTTCTCTAGCTGCTCGATGATCTCCGAGGTAGCCCTAGACTGTATCGAGATGAGCTGGGTCACACTTTCTTGGAGGGTGTCAAGTTTGGAGATCAAGGCATTTGCTAGCCTTTCTGCACCCTGACTTTGGCTACCAAGCTCGTTTCTGATGCTATCTCGCATCTTCCTCGTGTCATCCTTTATGTGGAGTGATTGATTATAACCCTATTTGATTTTGATGAGCTCAAAGCATTTGAGTATATCTTATGTTTACTAATGAATTCAATCTAGTGTTTCAGTGATATCTTAGTAAATTTATGGTCAAGTGTCTCTAGATTTGGTTCAAGACAATTTGGATAAGTTAAGAAGCCTATATGAACCAAAGTCTGAGACTCGAGTCGATTCCGGGATATTACGAGTCGACTCCAAGCGTATCAGAGGCACTGGCACAGGCTCGAGTCGACTCCTATGCATTACGAGTTGACTCCGACTGAGAACAAACAGACGAACAGAAAGGTACAACTCAAAACCTGTCAGCGAGTCGACTCCTGAAGAGCGCGAGTCGACTCCGATGCTTGCCGAGTCGACTCCAGGCTAGTATGAGTCGACTCCAGGGAGTCACAGACAGAAAGTCAGATAAGGTATTTTAGACCCTGAGAGCCGAGTCGACTCCTGAGGAACGCGAGTCGACTCCGATGGTTGGCAGGTCGACTCCAAAGGAAGCAAGAGTCGACTCTCAGTGTAATACAAGGTAAAAGTCCGAGAGCAACTCTCGGACACTGAGGGCCGAGTCGACTCCCGCAAAGGCCGAGTCGACTCCGAAACAGCGCGACCCCAAAAAGACAGAAGACAGTATTTTTGTCTCTGAGACGCGAGTCGACTCCAAGAAAGTTCGAGTCGACTCCAAGGCAGCGCTACTCCAAAAAGACAGAAGACTGTTTTTCGGATACTGAGAGCCGAGTCGACTCCGGAACAGTTCGAGTCGACTCCAAGACTGCACGAGCCAAAAGACAGAAGATCGGAAGTTCGGGCTCTGAGCGCCGAGTCGACTCCCAGAATTCACGAGTCGACTCGAGTGAGCTAAGTTGAAGAATACATCTATGGATTTCTTGGGATGAGTCGACTCCAAAAGTGCCAGGTCAGCTCCAGACTTTGGGGAGTCGACTCCAGGATAAGTCGAGTTGCCTCCCAGTCGAGAAGACCACTTTAATTCAAATCCAGAACAGTTGCCGAGCCGACTCCAGAAAAGTATGAGTCGACTCCTGCTACAGCCGAGTCGACTCCAGATCGCGCGAGTCGACTCCGATCCCAATGGACACATTGTCAGGATGTGCAGAATGTGCAGAACGGCTAGTAAAGTGTGTCTAACGGCTAGTTTCCGATGGGAATGACTTAAATAGCCACAGAGAACTGTAGCAAGGTAGAGAAGTAACATTTCTTTCAAAGAAAACACAATAACTTCATCTGCCAAAGAGATTTCAACGAAAAGGAAGGAAGAGAGCCATTAACTCCATTCAACCTACTCTTTCCAGCATTAAAGAAGTCTCCATCTGCCTTCAAGTCTTCAAGACATTCAAGAGGAGACCCAGAGTTCAAGAAGCCCTCCTCCTCATCGTCATAAAATAGTTTGAGGGCTCTTAACTTCTCTATTGTTTATATTGCTGAATATCTGCTTTCCTAGAAGCTGTACTTTTTCTCTTTGTTCTTTCTTTCCATTTGGTTCTTACTTGATTCAATCAGGAGATTGAATCAAGGGTATATAGGTTTGTTGGTGAGCCTAGGTTGAAACCAACGTATAAGGGTTCGATTGTGATCCCAGGAAAACAATCGGGGTGGTTCTAGTCGGTGAGCCTGGGAAAACCGACCGAGTTCGTTGTGACCTCGTAAAACAATAAGTTTGGTTGTGAGCTTGTAAAACAACCGGCTGTAATCCGAGGGGTTATAGTGAATTCCCAAGTGAGGCTTGGGGAGTGGACGTAGGAGCAAGGGTTAGCTCCGAACCACTATAAAATCATTGTGTTTGTGATTGCATTTGTCTCTCTTACTTTCATTTCATTCACTGCACATAGCATCTAATTAATCAACTTGCAAAAAGGATTAATTAGTATCTCACAAACCATTTAATTGTAATAATTATTTTAAAACCCAATTCACCCCCCCCTCTTGGGTTGTCTATCTGGGCAACAAGTGGTATCAGAGCAGGAACTCTATTACCCAGAGAGTAAAAGATCAAAATGACAACCCCATTTGGATCTTCCCACATTGAGGGCCAGTCCACCCAAAGACCCCCATTCTTCAATGGATCCGACTACTCATATTGGAAGGCTAGGATGAGAATATTTATCCAAGTCCAAGACTATGAGATGTGGACCATTATACTAAATGGACCATACATCCCATCCATTTATGTAGAGGGTGTCACTGTACCCAAACTTGAAAAGGATTGGGATGACAATGACATTAGGAAGGCACAACTCAATGCCAAAGCAATGAATGTGCTTTACTGTGCATTAGATAGAAATGAATTCAATAGAGTCTCTACTTGCAATTCTGCAAAAGAGATTTGGGATAGACTTGAAGTGACCCACGAGGGCACGAATCAAGTCAAAGAATCCAAAATAAATATATTAGTTCATAAGTATGAATTATTTAAGATGGATTCTAATGAAACAATCACTTGCATGTTCACTAGATTTACTGACATTGTCAATGGCCTAAAATGCCTTGGCAAAAATTATACTAACAGTGAGCTTGTCAGGAAGATTCTTCGCTGTCTACCAAGGTCATGGAAAGCCAAGGTGACGGCAATCCAAGAAGCCAAGGACTTGAACAAGCTTCCACTTGAGGAGCTTCTTGGATCCCTGATGACGCACGAGCTCACAATGAAACAACACAGCGAAGAAGAATCCTCTCATAAGAAAAAGGTAATTGCTCTCAAATCTACTTCTTCTAACAAAGATTTATCTTGCAGTAGCAGCAGTGAAGAAGAAAATCTTGAGGGAGATGATGATGAGGCTCTTCTTGTGCGCAAGTTCAGAAAATTCATCAACCGAAAGAAGTCCTTTCATCAAAGGAGAGGCCCCTCAAGTTCCTATCACAAGGACAAAGGTAAGGAAAGGAAAAATGAGGAAATCGGATGCTACGAATGTAAGAAGCCAGGACACTTCCGAGCGGACTGTCCTTTGCTCAAGAAGGCCAGCAAGCACAAGAAAAAGAAAGTCCTCGTCTCCACCCTTTCGGACTCCGATACATCATCTTCATCGTCGGATGAGGAACAAGAAGAAAAGGCCAATTTCTGCTTCATGGCAAATGAAAATGAGGTAACATCCGAAACGCATCTAGATTTTATCCTTGATGAATTGTATGATGCATTCAATGAATTAATGGTTGAATATAAGGCTATAAATCTTAAGAATAAAGAGCTAAAACTAGCCAATCAATCTCACCTCCACCAATACGATAAATTAGTTAAGGATAAGAACTTTATCACTAAAGAAAATGTAGAACTTAAAACAAGAAATCAATTGTTGATTAAAAAAACTAATACCTTAACTAAGGATAATGAAAAACTGACTAAGGAAATTTCAGAACTTAAAAACGATAAACAAACAATTAGAGATAATCTCACAAAAGACTTAAACATTCTAAAAAATGAAAAACATAAACTAACTAAAGAACTTAAAAAATACAAACCTTTGGTTAAAAAATTTACATATAGTTCTGAAAAATTGAATATGATACTTAATAGTCAATGAGCTGTGTTCAATAGAGCTGGTTTAGGGTATAAACCTAAAAATAAGCAAAAACTACTTAGTAATTTCTTTGTTAAAGCAGAAAAAAGTAAATCTAAGAAAATAACATGCTTTTGCTGTGGAACATTAGGACATAAAGCAAATGTGTGTGATTATAGAAAAGGAAAAACTAAAAGAAAAATTAAAAGGGTTTGGGTTCCAAAGGGAACCAACATTACTAGCCATGAAGGACCCAAGAAAACTTGGGTACCTAAGATTATATGATTTGCTTGTGTAGGAGTGTCTTGCAGCCAAGGTCGACAAAAATTGTTGGTACTTGGATAGTGGCTGCTCAAGACACATGACAGGTGACAAAGACCAATTCTTCACCCTTGAGCCTAAGAAGGGAGGTGCTGTGACATTTGGAGACAATAGCCAAGGTCACATCATTGGTATAGGTAAAGTACAAATTACCCCTTCAACTTTTATTGATAATGTTTGATATGTTGATGGTCTTAAGCATAATTTACTTAGCATTAGTCAATTGTATGATAGAGGTTTTGATGTTTTGTTCAAACCATCACTATGCATCATAACCAACTCAAATGACAATAGTTTAGTTTTTAAAGGAATAAGACGTGAAAATGTGTATGTTGTAGACCTTGAGGATCTTGCCAAACATAACCCATGTTTAGTTGTTAATGAAACTAAGGATAATGATGCTAGTTGGTTATGGCACCGTAAGTTAGGTCATGCAAGCATGGACACAATATTAAAATTAGTTAAAAGAGATTCCGTGATAGGTTTGTCAAAACTAAAGTTTGAAAAGAATAAAATATGTGAAGCTTGTCAATATGGCAAACAATCAAGGAACTCTTTTAAATCCATAAATTGTGTCTCTACCTCTAGACCTCTAGAACTACTACACATGGATCTATTCGGACCAACTAGAACCACAAGTCTAGGTGGAAGTAAATATGGTCTAGTTATTGTAGATGATTATTCTAGATACACGTGGGTTATGTTCTTAGCTCATAAAGATCAAGCATTTTTAGTTTTTAAGAAGTTTCATAAGGAAGTAACAAATGCTAGAGATACTTCAGTCATAGCTATTAGAAGTGACCATGGTACCGAATTTGAAAATCATTTATTTGATGAGTTTGGTAGTAAAAAGGGGATAACTCATAATTTTTCTGCACCTAGGACACCACAACAAAATGGAGTTGTGGAAAGAAAAAATAGAACTCTAGAGGAAATGGCTAGAACCATGTTATGTGAAAGTAACCTCCCTAAGTACTTTTGAGGAGAAGCCATCAATACCTCTTGTCATATATTAAATAGAGTTTTATTGAGACCCATTATAAAGAAAACACCTTATGAACTTTGGAAAAATAGAAAACCAAAAGTGAACTATTTTCATGTCTTTGGATGTAGGTGTTTTGTTCATAATAATGGGAAAGATAATCTAGAAAAATTTGACTCCAAATCTGATGAGGGTATATTTTTGGGGTACTCTACAACTAGTAAAGCCTATAGAGTTTTCAATAAAAGAACCCTAGTTATAGAAGAATCTATACATGTTATTTTTGATGATTCTAGTGATACCTCTTCTAGTAAGAAAGTTAATCTTGATGATGATGCTGAAATTCTTGAAGAAAAGATTGATGAGATGACATTACAAGATAATGAACAAAAATTACTTGGAAATGCATCATCAAGTCAAGAGGCTATTATGGATCATGAGTTGACTAAGGCTTGGAAGTATGCTCACAGGCATCCTAAGGAATTAATTTTAGATGATCCATCTCAACCTGTTAGGACTAGAGCTTCTCTTAGGAACTTAAATAATCATCTAGCTTTTGTCTCACATTTTGAGCCCAAACATATAGAAGAAGCTGAAAAAGATGTAAATTGGATAAATGCAATGCAAGAAGAATTAAACTAATTTACTAGAAACAAGGTATGGAATCTAGTTGAACGACCTTCTGAATATTCAACTATAGGTACCAAATAGATATATAAAAACAAACTTGATGAAAATGGAATTGTAATAAGGAATAAGGCTAGATTAGTAGCAAAGGGGTATAATCAAGAAGAAGGTATAGATTTTGATGAAACCTTTGCTCCTGTAGCTAGACTCGAGGCAATTAGATTATTATTAGCATTTGCATGCTCTAAGGATTTCAAGTTATTTTAAATGGATGTAAAAAGTGCATTTTTAAATGGGTATATTAATAAGGAGGTGTATGTAGAACAACCTCCTGGTTTTGAGAATCATCAATACCCTAATCATGTGTATAAACTGAACAAAGCACTTTATGGTTTGAAATAAGCACCTAGAGCATGGTATGAAAGGCTTAGCAAATTCTTGCTAGAACATGAGTTCTCTAGGGGAAATGTAGATACAACATTGTTTCTAAAAAAGAAAAACAAAGATATGTTATTAGTGTAGATTTATGTTGATGATATTATTTTCGGTGCTACTAACAATCGCCTCTGCGAAGAATTTGCTGACTTGATGCAGAGTGAGTTTGAGATGAGCATGATGGGAGAGCTGAACTATTTCCTCGGGCTTCAAATCAAACAATCTGAAGAAGGGATCTTCATCAATCAAGCCAAATACATCAAGGAGATGCTTAAGAAGTTTGATATGGAGGGAAACAAGTCAATCAGCACACCCATGAGCTCATCATGCAAATTAGACCAAGATGAATCAGGTAAATCTGTAGATCAAAAGTTATATAGAGGTATGATAGGATCTTTATTGTATCTCACTGCAAGTAGACCTGATATCATGTTTAGTGTATGCATGTATGCTAGATATCAGTCTAATCCTAAGGAATCTCATCTAATTGCAGTCAAGAGAATCTTTAAATACCTAATAGGAACAAAAAATATAGGTCTATGGTATTCTAAAGAATCTAGCCTGAACTTAATAGGATACACAGATTCAGACTTTGCTGGATGTAAACTTGATAGAAAAAGCACCAGCGGGTCATGTCAATTCCTAGGAGAAAACTTAATCTCATGGTTTAGCAAGAAACAAAACTCCGTTGCATTATCTACTGCTGAAGTTGAATATGTTGCAGCCGGGAGTTTTGTGCTCAAATCATGTGGATCAAACAACAATTGGAAGATTATGGCATTAAACAAGATAAAATTTCCATTAATTGTGATAATACAAGTGCCATTAATCTAACTAAAAATCCAATTCAGCATTCAAGAACTAAACATATTGAGATAAGACATCACTTCATAAGAGATCATGTACTGAATGGTGATGTGACACTTCAATTTGTTTGCACTGATGATTAATTAGCTGATATCTTCACTAAACCCTTGAGTGAAGAGAGATTTAGTGTGCTTAGGAGAGGATTAGGAGTGATTGATCCATCCTAGTGATATTCTCTTCTAGTTCATTGATTTTGATGATTAGATTGTGCTAAATATAGAGTTTCGCATCTATGATTATCAAATCAGATCATAACTTAGTGATTGTCCATCATTTGGTACGATAATAGCATGATTTTTAGGTGCGTGCCAGAGTTCGAGACGACTCGAGTAAGTTTCAGAGTCGGCTCATACGGGAGAGTCGACTCGCACATAGATGGGAGTCGACTCGAGATCGATGGCCGCATAAGGAGAGTCGACTCGCCCATAGATGGGAGTCGACTCGAGGTCGATGGCTCATGAGGGGGAACCGACTCGCACATAGACGGGAGTCGACTCGAGGCCAATGGAAGCATAAGGGGAATCGACTCGCACATACTTTGGAGTCGACTCGAGGTCGAGTCGACTCGCGACTCAGTGGAGTCGACTCGAGGTCGGGATCCGAGTTTTTAACCCTAATCCAAGCGTTTAATCAACACTTCTATTCACCGCCTCCACTGTTCAAAAACCCTAGAGCCGTCTCCTAGGTCGTCTCCGACCGTCGTTAGGGCTTTCCCGTCGACCTTCTTCCGTCCCTTAGGTTTTTACCCCATCCCTAGGTCAAGGATGCCTCGTAAAGCCGTTGTCCCAAGCCGGAAGAGGCCCCAACCCGCGAGCGGCACCGAGCGACGGTCCAAAGCTCGGAACGATCCCGTGAGGCCACAACCTCCGGCTCATTCCCCGTCGAGGCTGGTTCCCTCGCGTCCGTGCGCCGGGAAGGCGGTCTCCACCGGGAGATATGTCAACTTCGACTATCTCTCCTGGGAGGGCTTCACCATAGGAGATAGGTTGAAGGCCCAGGGTTTAGAGTTCTTTTGTTCCTTGGATCTCCCCACATACCCCGGTCTAGTTAGGGAGTTCTATGGAACCGTGTATAGGGGTAATGGGGTTATAGAGGGAACCGTAGCGGGTGTCCCATTATTTATTTCAGAGGATTTCATAGCTCAAATCCTCCATCTTTTCCAAGTAGGGGTATCTCCTACACACCCCGAGGATAGGACTGAGGCTCTTACGGCCATTTTAGGGAGTCCACCCCAGTCCCCACTAGACGAGGTGTCCGCTGGCTCTCTTTCTGTTGAGATGCGGCTCCTCCTGAGCATTATTTCTAGGACACTATTCCCTAAAACCGGCCGTTTTGACTTTGTGTCTGAGAGGGACCTAGCCCTCATGTATTACATTCTCCAAGACACACCTATTAACTTCCCCAAGATGATCTATAGATACCTATGTGAGCCACTAGATAGACCTAGGCTCACCCTTCCTTATGGGATGATGTACACCCTGATCTTTAGGGAGTCCGGGATCCCTATTCCTGAGGGGGAACCCTCTCGCGGTCTGCGATGGACAGATCGCATGGGTGAGGGAACCCTACACAGGATGGGGTTTCATAAGGTAGAGGGAACATGGGTCAGGAAACCATCTTTCTCCACACCTACTACCAGACATTCCCCCAGTCCTGCCTGATTTAGACTTTCCCACCTTTCCCTCCACCTTAGCACCCTCCATCTCAGCCGGACCCTCCTCCTCTGCGCCACCCACTCAGCCGATGGAGGTCCGGATTTCTCCTGAGCAGCTCCGGGAGTTACGGCAGGAGATTGTACGAGATCTTCGGGACGATCTTCTGAGAGAGCTTAGAGGTTCAGTCCCTGCCCCCTCTTCTGCATTGGTGCCTTCCCTATCAGCCGTGACCGAGATGACGGCCCATCTGCGGGAAGAAATCTACAATGTCAGAAGCCTGATACAAGCCCAATTCTCCAACATGAGCGATGTCACAAGCAACACAAGAAAGATGCGAGATGACATCCGACACGACATGGGCAGCCTGAACCAGGGGGCTGAGCGTCTGGCGAACGTGTTGATCGCCAAGCTGGACACACTCCAGGAGAGTGTGACGGAGCTCTCCTCGATTCACAGCAGGGCTACTTCGGCGATCATCACACAGTTAGGGCACGTCACAGATGGGGTCACCCTACTCATGGAACAATCGAGACTGCCCAAGGGAGCCACATCCTCCTCCAAGAAGCCCTAGCTTATTTTATGTATTTTGACATGTATTTACTTCTTTGTATTCACAAATGTACCTACACATACATCAATACAATGAGTAGACAATTTTCTTCAATACTGTGCAATTTAATCTCTAACTGCTTGTGTGTTCTGCTTACTTCCTTTTTGCTATGATGACAAAAAGGGGGAGAAATATTGAATAGACATGTAAAGAGAATTAATGAAAATCAATAAAAAGAAAACTTTTAAAACACACAATAATTTGTTCTTAGTGGATTCGATACCTCGAGGCTCATTATCTCTCTGTTGGGGCTCCTAATGGAGTAATCTTCAGAATCTATTCAAGGGATATTCGGAGATTAGTTGAATCATACTTAAGAACAAATTGACAGATTTTCCCTCTAAAAACCAAAAATTTAAGTTCAAAAGCTTCAATGCACTAAAAGGAAATTCTGAGATTCAAAACAAAGTTGAATGCATGTGTTGAGGGGGAGAATCTAAATTTTTTTGAGAAAGCAAAATCATTAAAAATAAATAAGCCAAATAATTGATTGCATAATATGAAGGCTTATATAATTCCAAATGAAAGGGGGAGCCTTAACTTCAAAATTTATTGTTTCACACCTTTCAAGTTTGGATAAATTAAAATGACTAGACACTTGAATTTATTTTTAAATTTTACTATAATTCTCCTTGTTTGTTGAGCAATTCACTTTACATATACTCAATGTTTTGTCATCATCAAAAAGGGGGAGATTGTGGAGTGATTGATTATAACACTATTTGATTTTGATGAGCTCAAAGTATTTGAGTATATCTTATATTTACTAATGAATTCAATCTAGTGTTTCAGTGACATCTTAGTAAATTTATGGTCAAGTGTCTCTAGATTTGGTTCAAGACAATTTGGATAAGTTAAGAAGCCTAATATTCGAAGAAATTCTGACCGTCGGTCGGAATGGTTTGTGGATTCCGAACAGCTATTATGAACCAAAGTCTGAGACTCGAGTCGACTCCAGGATATTACGAGTCGACTCCAAGCGTATCAGAGGCACTGGCACAGGCTCGAGTCGACCCCTATGCATTACGAGTCGACTCCGACTGAGAACAAACAGACGAACAAAAAGGTACAACTCAAAACCTGTCAGCGAGTCGACTCCTGAAGAGCGCGAGTCGACTCCGATGCTTGCCGAGTCGACTCCAGGCTAGTATGAGTCGACTCCAGGGAGTCACAGACAGAAAGTCAGAGAAGGTATTTTAGACCCTGAGAGCCGAGTCGACTCCTGAGGAACGCGAGTCGACTCCGATGGTTGGCAGGTCGACTCCAAAAGAAGCAAGAGTCGACTCTCAGTGTAATACAAGGCAAAAGTCAGAGAGCAACTCTCGGACACTGAGGGCCGAGTCGACTCCCGCAAAGGCCGAGTCGACTCCGAGACAGCGCGACCCCAAAAAGACAGAAGACAGTATTTTTGTCTCTGAGACACGAGTCGACTCCAAGAAAGTTCGAGTCGACTCCAAGGCAACGCTACTCCAAAAAGACAGAAGACTGTTTTTCGGATACTGAGAGCCGAGTCGACTCCGGAACAGTTCGAGTCAACTCCAAGACTGCACGAGCCAAAAGACAGAAGATCGGGAGTTCGGGCTCTAAGCGCCGAGTCGACTCCCAGAATTCACGAGTCGACTCGAGTGAGCCAAGTTGAAGAATACATCTATGGATTCCTTGGGATGAGTCGACTCCAAAAGTGCCAGGTCAGCTCCAGACTTTGGGGAGTCGACTCCAGGATAAGTCGAGTCGACTCCCAGTCGAGAAGACCACTTTAATTCAAATCCGGAATAGTTGCCGAGCCGACTCCAGAAAAGCATGAGTCGACTCCTGCTACAGCCGAGTCGACTCTAGATTGCGCGAGTCGACTCCGATCCCAACGGACACATTGTCAGGATGTGCAGAATGTGCAGAACGGCTAGTAAAGTGTGTCTAACGGCTAGTTTCCGATGGAAATGGCTTAAATAGCCACAGAGAACTGTAGCAAGGTAGAGAAGTAACATTCCTTTCAAAGAAAACACAATAACTTCATCTGCCAAAGAGATTTCAACGAAAAAGAAGGAAAAGAGCCATTAACTTCATTCAACCTACTCTTCCCAGCATTAAAGAAGTCTCCATCTGCCTTCAAGTCTTCAAGACATTCAAGAGGAGACCCAGAGTTCAAGAAGCCCTCCTCCTCATCGTCATAAACTAGTTTGAGGGCTCTTAACTTCTCTATTGTTTATATTGCTGAATATCTGCTTTCCTAGAAGCTGTACTTTTTCTCTTTGTTCTTTCTTTCCATTTGGTTCTTACTTGATTCAATCAGGGGATTGAATCAAGGGTATATAGGTTTGTTGGTGAGCCTAGGTTGAAACCAACGTGTAAGGGTTCGATTGTGATCCCAGAAAAACAATCAGGGTGGTTCTAGTCGGTGAGCCTGGGAAAACCGACCGAGTTCGTTGTGACCTCGTAAAACAACAAGTTTGGTTGTGAGCTTGTAAAACAACCGGCTGTAATCCGAGGGGTTATAGTGAATTCCCAAGTGAGGCTTGGGGAGTGGACGTAGGAGCAAGGGTTAGCTCCGAACCACTATAAAATCATTGTGTTTGTGATTGCATTTGTCTCTCTTACTTTCATTTCATTCACTGCACATAGCATCTAATTAATCAACTTGCAAAAAGGATTAATTAGTATCTAACAAACCATTTAATTGTAATAATTATTTTAAAACCCAATTCACCCCCCCCCCCCTCTTGGGTTGTCTATCTGGGCAACACTTTACGTCGCTAATATTCTAGTATTGAGCTTGGACTAAGCTCCTGATGTTGTAGATTTCCTCCTTCAGGTCTGCAACCATCTTGGACACGGCTGCTACGGAGGGAACAACATCAGAGGAAGGAGCACTGAGTGGACCTTGGAGCTCTCTCAACAAATCATCTCTCAGCTGTCTCACAATCTCCTGTCTCATCTTCCGGAGCTGCTCAGTGCTGATCCGGACTTCGAAAGGTTGCTGAGGTGGTGGAGCTGTAGATGGTCCAGCAGAAGTAGATGGGAATGATGGACCAGATGTGGAAGAAAAAGTGGGAGGAGCTATGTAGTGGTCCTTGTCATGATCAAAACTAGGTGAGTGATGAGTGGTAGGGTCGGATGGTGTGGATGAAGAAGTTTTTCGAACCCAGACATTTTCGACTTTATGGAACCCCATTCTGTGGAGAGTCCCCTCACCCATGCGATCAGTATTTCGAAGTGAACGAGAGGGTTATCCCTCAGGGATAGGGACCTCTAACTCCCTAAAGAAGAGTGTGAATAGCATGCCATAAGGGAGACTCAACCTAGGTTTATCTAGGGGTTCACAGATATATTTGTAGATGAGTTTGGGAAAGTTGATGAGAGTATCTTGGAGAATGTGGAACATCAATGCTAGGTCTCTCTCAGAGATGAAGTCAAACCTACCAGTTTTGGGAAAGAGAGTTCTAGAAATGATACTTAGGAGGAGCCGCATTTCAGCTGAAAGCTGATTTGCAAACACCTCCTCGATAGGGGATTGAGGTGGGCTCCCTAAGATGGCCGTAAGGGCCTCAGTCCTATCATGGGGATGAGTAGAAAAAATTCCCTCTCGGGAGAGATGGAGGATTCAAGCAATGAAGTCCTCCGAGATAAAAATAGGGACACCCGCTATGGTTCCCTGGATACCACCACTACTGAAAGAGTAGATGCCCTATAAGCCAATCATTTGATGGGTTTCTCTTTGTAATCCTCCAAATCATGTACTTTGACACTCGATATATATCAATAAAGGCATTGTGTTTCATCATTTGCTGCTTATCTATTTTATTATTGGATGATGAACCCCATAAATTAGGACATTGATTTTAGGGTTATGATGAGATCATACTAGTGAGACCTAAAATCCTAAAATCCTAATTTAGAATATTCCCAGTCAAATTGATATATTGAGTCGGGGATCAATATTACCGGAAAGACTGGCACATCTTATGTATGCTCAATGTAGAGGGTAATTGATCTCACAATCACTTGTGTGAGACACTAATACAAACATGTGGGTGCTCATTAGAGGAATGAGTTCACTGAAATGACCAGCCATAAGAACATCTTATGGATTCTTACTTAATTATCAAAAGATGGTTCTCATAGTGGGAGTTGTGCAAGTGATCCTTAGACCTGAGATCACCATGGTACCTTGTGCACTTGAAGCTATGTTTTGGTTTACCCTTATTCACGACATTGCGTTGTGTACGGGGTATTCTGGATATGGTGGATTTTGTACGAAGGTTGTGAGTAGGTCAACAAGGAATCAGTCACTTCTAGTAAGAGAAGGTAACATCCTACTTACTCTAATCTTATGATGATTCAAGAAGCCTTTGATCAAAGCAAAATGAATATTAGAAAGAGTTTCTAATGTTTCATTGTTTGAATTATCATATAAAAGATTGAGAGAGACATGAATAAGTGATTGAGTTTGATATTGATCCATACTCATGCACTTATTCAGGATGTAGTATGACTGAGGGATTGAATTGCACAGTAACTTTCCACTGAAGGGTATGTTTGGATTTGTCCAATACATTCCTCATCTTCCGGGTAGACATGATACGTTGCTAGACGTCAATCATGTCTTGTGGGTTGATCGGATCAAAGAGTTTGATTAGATCAAAGCATCAGAAAGGTTCTGATTGCTAAGTCAGGTTTAGCACTAAATTGAACCTAAATTGGATTAGAGGTATTCTAATCAGGTTAGGTCAACTTGCACCTCCACCTACTACTGGCTAAGATAAGGAACCCAATGGGTCACACACAAGAAAATTGATCAAGGGTCTAATTGGATTAGATTATGTTTGCAAGATGAACATGCTAGCACGTGTTGCAAATCCTAGCTCCTGATTCAAATTAAATTCGAATATGATTCTTAGATTAGGTTGATCTAATATGATTAGATCATGACCTAATATGGGTTAGCCAAGAGTTGAAATCCATTTGGCTTTAATTAGACCTGATTTGATTAGGTTTAATGTTTTCTTTAAGTTGGTTAAACCCAATTGGATTGGGTTTGATAGGGCCTTCACTTCTGGACCATTGGATCGCTTCCTGGATGAAAGATCTGGTCCACTGGTTGATGCCTTCATCTGGACCATTGGATGGCTTCCTGGATGAAGGATCTGGTCCACTGGTTAGCGCCTGAATCTGGACCACTGGATGGCTCCCTGGATGATGATGTCCTGATCTGGACCATTAGATGGCGCCTAGATCTGGACCATTGGCTTTGGTTCACTGCATTTGGGCCCTTGGATCATCAGGATTTAAGAGAAAGATGTGAGAAAGAAGTTGATACACCTTTCTCCTTAGCACCCCATCATGATGGGATGCATCTCTTGGCACATGCCTCATCATGATGAGGTGTGTGGATGGGATGCATCCCTTTATGATGCATCCCTCCATCTCTTATAAATAAGGAGGTGCCTTGGGGTTCTAAAGATCATAAAAGAAAAAGTCTCTCCTTCTCTCTCCCTTATCCCTTCTTTCTTACAAGCTTCTTTCTTTTGTCCTAACCCAAGACAAGAGGGTCTTCTTTAGGACAAAAAGGCTAGTGAATGTTTTAGAGGTAGAAAGGAAGAAGGAAGTGAAGAAAAATCAGCCAATTAAATCCTTTGGAAGGATTGAACAATTAGAATCAAGTTTTGGTGGAGCTAGAGTCTTGAACCCATTCCTGTGTGGATCAACATCGGAGGGTGAACATTTAGGCACCTTAGGACATCTTCAGATATATTGGATATAGCGTGATAGGTATTCTTCTATACTAATATTATATTTTCTACATTATTTGGTTATACTATTAAGGCGATCTTGGCTTATTAGGGTTTCATATAATGGGTTTTATAAGAAAATTTTATAATCCCGTATCTTCCGCTGCGCCCTAGGGCACTGGGAAACCCAACAGTGGTATCAGAGCCACCCTTAATCAGTTTAACCAAATGATAATACATGCTATTATCTTGATGCTATGAGATAGCTAGGTTGTTTGTATGCATGATTAGTTTATGCCATGAGATAGTGTTATATTCATGTTGTAGCATAGTATGATTGCTAGTGCTAAATTATAGAATGTGCAATGAGATCAATATAGTAGTATGAAAACTTTGGGCTGACCCATTCTGGAACAATCGACAAGGAAGCCATAGGTGGTTACTTAATTAGGACCTCACTCTCTGAGTGAGGGGTGCCTCCCACCTGCTTTTCTGGCCAATTATTTGATTGTCCTTTATGGTTGAGCTTAATGTTAGTAAGATACTACTATTTGAAAGCCCTCACTAAATTCATAATTAAGTCGTAGTGTTAATTGCTTTAAGCTGAGCCATTCTGAATCAATTGACTAAGTTGGTGTCTAGGAAAGAGGCTACAGGTGGTTATTTAATTAGGACCTTACTAAGTAAGGAGAGCCTCCCATCTGCTTACCTGGCCAACTATTTGATTGACCTCCATGGAAAAGCTAATTGCTGATATAACACTATAAAGGTCCTTCCTTCATGCTTAGATATTATTATGTCAATATCTACGCTAGCTTGTTGTGATTCCCACAAAGCTAGTATTAGGGATTGATATTGTAATATCTTGGTGCATATGATGCATATGGCATATTTTAATATGTTTCCTTGTTGTGATTCCCACAAGGGCAGCATTATTCAAATATGACTGTATAAAAATGAAGGGTTTGACTTAACTAGACACAATAGTTTGTTGTGATTCCCACAAGACTATATGTGTGCTAGAGGACAGAATAAAGTTGGGAATTGCATGGGATGCAATTGGAAAGAGTTTCCTACCTTTGAACTTATAAGGGCTTGTTGTGATTCCCATAAGGTCTTTTATAAGGAATTTGGATCTCAACCCCACTAAGAAAATTAGTATTTTCTCGTTCATCATACTTGAGGGTTATGATATTCGATAAAAATAGTGGGAGTAACAATTAGATAAAAGTCCTTGTCTGATTGAATACATGTCATCATGATTGGTCTGCTTATATTAGTGTTCTTTGTAATTATAGATTAATTCTGCAAAAATGGCATCTTCACTCTCACTTAGAGGTATCTTAGATACAAACAAATTGACTGGTCCCAACTATGTGGATTGGTTGAGGAATTTAAAGATTGTTCTCACACAAGAAAAACTTTCCTACATTCTTGAAATCCCTGACCTAGGGTCAGCAGGGGAAGATGCAACTGAGGAGGAATTGGCCACATATCGTATGTGGAAAAATGACAGTTTGACTATCAAATGTATCATGCTTGCTTATATGAATAATGAATTGCAGAGGCAGCATGATAGCATGGATACTCACTCCATACTCCTTAACTTAAAGGAGTAATATGGTGAGCAGAGCAGAACTGCTAGATATGAGATATCTAAACAGTTGTTCTGTGCTAGAATGATCGAGGGATCGTCTGTGCAAGACCACTGTTTAAAGGTTATAGACTTAATCACTCGATTAAGTCAACTTGGTTTTGCTATGGACAGTGAGCTCAGTCAGGATTTGATCGTGCAATCACTATCCGACTCATTCTCGCAGTTTGTCGTGAATTATCACATGAACAAACTGAATTCCTCCCTGCCTGAGCTTCTAAATATGCTGAAAACAGCAGAGTCTCACATCAAGAAGGACAAGGGTCTGATCCTTCTTGTTAGTGAGAGCTCAAAGAAGAAGTCGGGCAATAAGGGTTCAAAGAAAAAACTAAACCCTAAGAGTCGCATCAAAAAGAAGAAGGAAAAGAAAATCTCTGGACCCGGTACCTGTTTTCACTGTGGCAAGATGGGGCATTGGAAAAGGAACTGCAAGAGCTTTCTTGCAAGTGGGAAGCCTGATGCAAGTGTTGCATCAAAAGGTATATTTTTATTACATGCCAATATGACATTAAGTTCTTCTGATTCTAATTCATGGGTATTGGATACCGGTTGTGGTTCTCACATATGCAAATCTTTGCATAGACTGCAGAAAATTAGAAGACTGAAGAAAGGTGACTTCGAGCTATATGGCGCTGGAGGAGAATCCATCCAGGCTGAAGCTGTTGGCACCTACATACTGGAGCTACCCTCCGGAAAGTTCTTGAAGCTAGAAGACTGTTATTTTATGCCAAAAATTATTAGAAATGTAATTTCAATTCCTTTGTTGCTTAAGAAAGGATTCGAAATAAATGGAAAGAGCAATGGTTACTCTATTTCTTTATCTAATGAGTATTATTGTTATGGCACTATGGAAAATGGTCTTTTAGTATTATGTCTTAATAATGTTATGTTTCATATTGGCAAAGATAATAAAAGAAAAAGAGAGAATATTAATAATACCCTCCTCTGGCATTACCGATTAGGTCATATTAGTGAGACAAGGTTACACAAGTTGTATAAAGATAAATTCTTTGACCTTTATGATTTTGAATCATTAGGAACTTGTGAATCTTGTCTTATGGGTAAAATGACCAAGTCTCCATTCTCGGGATATGGAGAAAGGGCAAGTGAGTTGTTAGAACTCGTACACACTGTGTGTGTGGTCCTATATCAACTCCAGCTAGAGGTGGATACTCTTACTTCATCACATTTACTGATGACTTATCAAGGTTCGGTTTTGTGTATCTAATGAAACATAAATCCGAAGCCTTTGATAAATTTAAAGAGTATCAAAGTATGGTCGAAAAACAAACTGGGAAGTGTATTAAAATCTTTCGATCTGATCGAGGAGGAGAATACTTTTCTAGTGAATTTTTAGACTATCTTAAATTAAAGGATATACTCTCTGAATGGACACCTCCATATACGCCACAATTAAATGGTGTAGCTGAAAGGAGGAATCGTACCTTATTAGATATGGTACGGTCCATGATGTGCTTCACAAATCTTCCAATTTCCTTCTGGGGACATGCCTTAGAAACTGCTGCATTAGTATAAAATAGAGTACCATCTAAGTCTGTATCTAGCACTCCATATGAGATATGGAAAGGAAAGAAATCTAATCTTAAGTATCTTAAGATATGGGGTTGTCATGCTTATGTCAAAAGAAATTTTGGACATAAGCTAAGTGCTAGATCGGACAAGTGTACATTTGTAGGTTATCCTAAAGACAGTTTAGGATATATCTTCTATGATCCTACCAAACAAAAGGTATTTGTTGCTAGGCATGCTACTTTCTTGGAAAAAGAGTTTTTCTTAGAAAAGGGCAAGGATAGAAGAATTGAACTTGATGAAGTTCAAGACCTACAAGGTGAGACACATAATAATCCTCAACCAGATGTACCCATGGAAGAGGTACAGCCACTACACACTACTCCTCTCCGAAGGTCAGAAAGAGTGCGAAATGCACCTGAGAGGTATGGATTTATCATTGAGAATGATGAAGCCCACATCGTTGATAACGATGACCCTCTGACCTATTCGGAAGCTGTCAAGAGTAGGGACTCTGACAGATGGTTGGACACCATGAAATCCGAGATAGATTCTATGTATACAAACCAAGTGTGGACTTTGGTTGATGCACCTGAGGGAGTGATTCCAATAGGGTGCAAATGGGTATACAAGAAGAAGATAGGAGCTGATGGCCAAGTAGAAACCTACAAGGCCAGGCTAGTGGCAAAAGGTTTCAGGCAAAAACAAGGCATTGATTATGATGAAACTTTTTCGCCAGTAGCTATGCTCAAATCTATTCGGATTATGCTTGCTATAGCTGCATACTATGATTATGAGATCTGGCAGATGGATGTCAAAACCGCCTTCCTTAATGGTCACCTTGAGAAAGAGGTCTATATGACACAGCCAGACAAATTTATCTCAAGAGGGAGAGCAAATCAAGTATGTAGGCTTAAGAAATCCATTTATGGATTAAAGCAGGCATCTAGAAGTTGGAACATCCATTTTGACATGATAGTCAAAGAGTTTGGCTTCATTAAAAATATAGATGAACCTTGTATGTACAAGAAGACTAGTGGGAGTGCTATTGTCTTCTTGATATTATATGTGGACGATATATTGGTCATTGAAAATAATGTTCCAATGATGCAATCGGTCAAGACTTGGCTATCAAAGAAATTTTCCATGAAAGACTTGGGTGAAGCATCCTATATACTTGGTATAAGGATCTATAGAGATAGATCTAAAAGGATGCTAGGTTTGTCCCAGTCTAGGTACATAGATAATGTGCTGAAGAGGTTCAGCATGGATGGAAGTAAAAAAGGTTTCTTACCCATAGGACATGGCATACAACTCTCTAGGAAGATGTCTCCTAAGACATCTGAAGAGAGGAATAGAATGAGTTCTATTCCCTATGCTTCGGCAGTAGGGTCGATCATGTATGCTATGTTATGTACCAGGCCTGATGTAGCTTATGCCTTGGGTATGGTAAGTAGATTTCAGGCAGATCCCGGGAAGGATCATTGGAAAATTGTGAAAAGTATTCTCAAATACTTGAGAAGGACTAGAGATGTTTTTCTGATTTATGGAGGATCAAAATTGAAACTAGAAGGCTATTCAGATTCTAGCTTTCAATCTGATCCAGATGATAGCAAGTCAATCTCTGGATATATCTTCACTTTGAATGGTGGAGCTGTGAGTTGAAAAAGTTTCAAACAGCAAACTGTAGCTGACTCAACTACTGAGGCAGAATACATAGCTGTTAGTGAAGCTGCTAAGGAAGCAGTCTGGATGAAGAAGTTCATCACAGAGCAGGGTGTAGTTCCTGAGATTGCCGGACCAGTCCTAGTTTGTTGCGATAACACTGGAGCTGTTGCACAGGCTAAGGAACCAAGGTCTCATCATAGATCCAAGCACATTTTGAGACGCTTCCACCTTGTTCGAGAGATAATCGAAAGACAAGACGTCAAGATTGAACGAGTAGACACAAAGAACAATATAGCAGACCCATTTACTAAAGCTCTACCACAGCAGCAATTCAATCTGTTAGATGTATGCCCTAAAAGCCAATTTTGGCTGACACATTATTAATTCTAGGACATAATTTGTACTTGACTTTATTATTATTGAATAAATGAAAGGCATCTTTTTCATTCATATTATTATTGTGTCTATGAATCGTCCAAAAAATTAATAAGATGATGATGCATATTCTCAAGAGTTGAGAATTTGAGCCATGTATCATTAGTGATTAATTTCTGAACGCTCCTGATCGATGGATCATCACGAGGACGGTGATCGATCCGATGAGATCAGTGCACAGATTATTTTTCTTATGGATGGACGAGACTCGAGTCCACGGTGTGGCGACACTGAAGTAATAGTGCAGGTGCTTGTTAAGAACAAGGGTACTGAGCGTGATCAATACAAGAAGTCACTTGGATGTCTATCCACTCGTCAGTGACTTGCTTGATGTTGCAGTAGTGTGACTGGTCCTTTGACCTGCGGTGCTTCGGCTACTCACAGTGAGGTTATTGTAGTTTGACTGCACACATACATGGTCTCTAGCCATATGGGTCCATGCAGTGTAGATTGGCTGCAGTAAGTTCACTGTAGGAGTAGGGTATGCACCTATAAGGAATCTATCGACCTTGATAGATAAGGAGAGATCCTATGTAATTTATAAGACTGAGTTCGTAAGACCTCGGCCGGGGCAGTATGCATAGTGGAGAAAGAGTTTTCCACTCTCGAACTTAAGTCGAATAAATCTTCACATATGACAGACGATGGGGTTTGACGAGTTGTCCATGATCTCCATCTTGTAGGGATCCACGATAGTAGGACTGTATCACATGATAACTGCACCTAGAGGTTCATCATTCTATTCTACTGGGTAGCCACTACATGCTGCTAGGTGTCACTGGTGGATGGTGGGACTCGCAGGGATTATCTCGATGATCGATAAACCCTAATGAGTAGAGTTGGAATCGTTCCAATCCATTGAAAGGAGTTTTCAATGATATTATGATAGAGATCATAATATATCTCACTACCAGTCAGAGTAGAACCTATGGGGTCACACACACTAGAAGTATTGACCGATCCGATGGTTGAATCGTGATTAGGAATCACAAGTAATCAATTCGATTGATATTCAGTTGAAGAAGGAACAAAGGGAATTAATTAATTGGACTTGAAACAAGAATCCTACTTCGAGTAGGATTCCTAGAGTCCTAATTGGATTAGGACTGGAAATCCTAGTTGGAGTAGGACTGGGATTCCTACTTGGAATAGGATTCCTACAATCCTAATGAGATTAGGAGTTTTGAATTAAAATCGGATTCCTATTTGGAGTAGGATTCCTAGAGTCCTAATCGGATTAGGATTTCGGATTCAAATAGAGTCCTAATTGGATTAGGACTAAAATTAAATATGTCCTAATTTGGATTAGGGTTTCTTAAGTCACAATTAATTATTAATCTAATAAATCAATAAGACTCCTAATTGGATTAGGATTGAAGAGTTCAATTGAGTCAAAATTGATTTAAGTTCTAATTGAATTAGGACCTACTTAGATTGGATCCAAATCGGTTCACCCTTGGGCTAAGCCTAATTGGATTAGAGCTTGACCACATTAGGGCATTCCAAACCCTACCTAATGTGGATTAGGGTTTACCATGAGGAGGGGGATATGCCCCTCCCTTTTCCATGTGGAGAAGGGTGAAGAGAGGGGGCCGGCGCCCCCTCTTTGGAAACTTGTCTAGGGCTCCTAATTTAGGAGCCCTAGATGGCTTTAAAAAGGGGAGCAAGGGGCCGGCGCCCAAGCATTGATTTCCTCCTCCTCCAAGCCGTGGCCACCCCTCTCCCTTCCTTGGTTCAGCCGCCATCAGCAAAGGGAAAAGAAGAAGAGGCGTGCACCTCTCCTTGGCCTCCTTCCTTGGTTCCAACGCAGGGAAGAAAAGAAAGGCTGCAGGGGATTCGTTCTTCTTCCACTATCCCTCCTTCTTCTTCCTCCTCTCAAGCACAATCAAGGGTTGATTGAAAGAGAGGAAATCAGCCATTAAAAGAAGTCTTTGCAAGGGAGCTAGCACCCCGGGAAGACAAGAGAGCTTTGATCGGATCACTGCTTCGTGTGGATACTTGTAGAGGCCGGACACTTTAACGGCTTCAAGCGAACCCTCTTCCTAAAACTACGAACTCAGATTTGCGGTGATCATCTACCCGCACAAGGTGAAGATCTGATCTTTAAATTAGTTTAAAAGTTTTTAATCCTTACCTATCTACGAACGGTCATGAAACAACATTCATGCGATGAACGTCGATCCCGCACATGCCTCTTCCGCTGCCATCTGATTTTATTTTTGAAATATCAGCGGCATGGGCGGGTTCCCAACACAATCGTCACCTCGATTGTATGGGATTAAAATATAAGGGCGATTGGCTTTAGTGCCAGTGGGAGATTGAAAGAGTAGATGCCCTATAAACCAATCATTTGATGGGTTTCTCTTTGTAATCCTCCAAATCATGTACTTTGACACTCGATATATATCAATAAAGGCATTGTGTTTCATCATTTGCTGCTTATCTATTTTATTATTGGATGATGAACCCCATAAATTAGGACATTAGTTTTAGGGTTATGATGAGATCATACCAGTGAGACCTAAAATCCTAAAATCCTAATTTAGAATATTCCCAGTCAAATTGGTATATTGAGTCGGGGATCAATATTACCGGAAAGACTGGCACATCTTATGTATGCTCAATGTAGAGGGTGATTGATCTCACAATCACTTGTGTGAGACACTAATACAAAGATGTGGGTGCTCATTAGAGGAATGAGTTCACTGAAATGACCAGCCATGAGAACATCTTATGGATTCTTACTTAATTATCAAAAGATGGTTCTCATAGTGGGAGTTGTGCAAGTGATCCTTAGACCTGAGATCACCATGGTACCTTGTGCACTTGAAGCTATGTTTTGGTTTACCCTCATTCACGACATTGCATTGTGTACGGGGTATTCTGGATATGGTGGATTTTGTACGAAGGTTGTGAGTAGGTCAACAAGGAATCAGTCACTTCTAGTAAGAGAAGGTAACATCCTACTTACTCTAATCTTATGATGATTCAAGAAGCCTTTGATCAAAGCAAAATGAATATTAGAAAGAGTTTCTAATGTTTCATTGTTTGAATTATCATATAAAAGATTGAGAGAGACATGAATAAGTGATTGAGTTTGATATTGATCCATACTCATGCACTTATTCAGGATGTAGTAGGACTGAAGGATTGAATTGCACAGTAACTTTCCACTAAAGGGTATGTTTGGATTTGTCCAATACATTCCTCATCTTCCGGGTAGACATGATACGTTGCTAGACGTCAATCATGTCTTGTGGGTTGATCGGATCAAAGAGTTTGATTAGATCAAAGCATCAGAAAGGTTCTGATTGCTAAGTCAGGTTTAGCACTAAATTGAACCTAAATTGGATTAGAGGTATTCTAATCAGGTTAGGTCAACTTGCACCTGCACCTACTGCTGGCTAAGATAAGGAACCCAATGGGTCACACACAAGGAAATTGATCAAGGGTCTAATTGGATTAGATCATGTTTGCAAGATGAATATGCTCGCACGTGTTGCAAATCCTAGCTCCTGATTCAAATTAAATTCGAATATGATTCTTAGATTAGGTTGATCTAATATGATTAGATCATGACCTAATATGGGTTAGCCAAGAGTTGAAATCTATTTGGCTTTAATTCGACCTGATTTGATTAGGTTTAATGTTTTCTTTAAGTTGGTTAAACCCAATTGGATTGGGTTTGATAGGGCCTTCACTTCTGGACCATTGGATCGCTTCCTGGATGAAGGATCTGGTCCACTGGTTGGCGCCTTCATCTGGACCATTGGATGGCTTCCTGGATGAAGGATCTGGTCCACTGGTTAGCGCCTGAATCTGGACCACTGGATGGCTCCCTGGATGATGATGCCCTGATCTGGACCATTAGATTGCGCCTAGATCTGGACCATTGGCTTTGGTTCACTGCATTTGGGCCCTTGGATCATCAGGATTTAAGAGGAAGATGTGAGAAAGAAGTTGATACACCCTTCTCCTTAGCACCCCATCATGATGGGATGCATCTCTTGGCACATGCCTCATCATGATGAGGTGTGTGGATGGGATGCATCCCTTTATGATGCATCCCTCCATCTCTTATAAATGAGGAGGTGCCTTGGGGTTCTAAAGATCATAAAAGAAAAAGTCTCTCCTTCTCTCTCCCTTATCCCTTTTTTCTTACAAGCCTCTCTCTTTTGTCCTAACCCAAGACAAGAGGGTCTTCTTTAGGCCAAAAAGGCTAGTGAATGTTTTAGAGGTAGAAAGGAAGAAGGAAGTGAAGGAAAATCAGCCAATTAAATCCTTTGGAAGGATTGAACAATTAGAATCAAGTTTTGGTGGAGCTAGAGTCTTGAACCCATTCCTGTGTGGATCAACATCGGAGGGTGAACATTTGGGCACCTTAGGACATCTTCAGATATATTGGATATAGCGTGATAGGTATTCTTCTATACCAAGATTATATTTTCTACATTATTTGGTTATACTATTAAGGCGATCTTGGCTTATTAGGGTTTCATATGATGGGTTTTATAAGAAAATTTTATAATCTCGTATCTTCCGCTGCGCCTTAGGGCACTGGAAAACCCAACAACTATCTCGGGCTACAGTCCCATAAAATTTTCTAACTAACCCTGGGTCGGTAGGGAGGTCTAAAGAACAGAACAACTCTAACCCTTGAGCCCTAAGATGATGCCTTAGGGTGAACCCTTCCCGGGAGAGGAAGTCAAAGTTGACTTTCCTCCCGGTAGAGACTGCCCTCCCGGCGCACGGACGCGAGGGAACCGGCCTAGGCGGGGAAGAAACCGGAGGTGGTGGCCTCACGGGTTCGTTCCGTGCCTTGGACCGTCGCTCGGCGCCGCTCGCGGAGAGAGGTCTCTTTCGGCTTGGGACAACGGCTTTTCTAGGCATTTTGACCTAAAAACCGAGGGATGGACAAGAGAAATGGAAGAAAACTCGAGGGAGAGGACCTAGAATGGGTCGGAGACGAGGTCGGAGACGAGGTCGGAGACGACTTTAGGGTTTTGGAACAGTGGCGGCCGAGAATAGAAGTGAGGAATAAACGTTTTGATTAGGGTTAAAAATTGGATTTCCGACCTCGAGTCGACTCCGGTAAGTCGCGAGTCGACTCGACCTCGAGTCGACTCCTAAATATGCGCGAGTCGACTCGCCCACGAGCCGACTCTAAAATCTATTTGAGTCGACTCAAACTCTGGCACATAACCAAAAAACTTGTTATTACCGTGCCAAAGGAGAGAGTTATGAAAATATCTAAAATTTAAGAACTGATTTGATGACCATAGATAAGAAATCCTATGTCTAGCATAAGCTAATCATAAAAATCAATCAATTAGAGGGGAGTATCACAAGAATGGATCAATCACTCCTAACCCTCTTCTAAGAATACAAAATCGATCTTCACTCAAGGGTTTTGTGAAGATATCAGCAAGTTGATCATCAGTGCAAACAAATTCAAGCATTACATCACCATTTAACACATGATCTCTTATGAAGTGATGTCTTATCTTAATATGTTTAGTTCTTGAGTGTTGAATTGGATTTTTAGTTAGATTTATGGCACTTGTATTATCACAATTTATGGGAATCTTATCTTGTTTAATGCCATAATCTTCAAGTTGTTGCTTGATCCATAAAATTTGAGCACAACAACTCTCGGCAGCATTATATTCGGCTTCAGCCGTAGATAGTGCAACCGAGTTTTGTTTCTTGCTAAACTATGAAATTAGTTTTTCTCCTAGAAATTGACAAGACCCGCTGGTGCTTTTTCTATCAAGTTTACAGCCAGCGAAGTCTGAATCAGTGTACCCTATTAAGTTTATTCTTGATTCTTTAGAGTACCATAGACCTATGTTTTTTGTTCCTATGAGATATTTAAAAATTCTCTTAACTGCAATTAGGTGTGATTCCTTAGGATTAGATTGATATCTAGCACGTACACATGCATACACTAAACATGATATCAAGTCTACTTGCTGTAAGATATAGTAAAGATCCTATCATATCTCTATACAGCTTTTGATCTACTTATTTACCTGATTTATCTTTGTCTAGTTTGCATGATGAGCTCATTGGGGTGCCAATTGACTTATTTCCATCCATGTCAAACTTCTTTAGCATTTTCTTGATGTATTTAGCTTGATTGATAAAAATTCCTTCCTTGGATTGTTTGATTTGAAGTCCAAGGAAGTAGTTCAATTCTCCCATCATGCTCATCTCAAATTCACTCTGCATTAACTCAGCAAACTCTTCACAAAGGCGATTGTTAGTAGCACCGAAGATAATATCATCTACATAAATCTGCACTACCAACATATTTTTGTTTTCCTTTTTCAAAAATAGAGTTGTATCAATATTTTCTCTAGAAAATTCATGGTCTAATAGAAATTTGCTAAGTCTTTCATACCATGCTCTAGGAGCTTGTTTTAGACCATAAAGTGCTTTGTTTAGTTTATAAACATGATTGGGGTATTGATGATTCTCAAAATCATGAGGTTGTTCTACATAAACTTCCTCATTAATATACCCATTCAAGAAGGTATTTTTTACATCCATTTGGAGTAATTTGAAATCTTTATTGCATGCAAATGCTAGTAACAATCTAATTGCCTCAAGTCTAGCTACAGGAGCAAAAGTCTCATCAAAATCTATACCTTCTTCTGGATTATAGCCCTTTGCTACTAGTCTAGCCTTGTTCCTAATCAGAATTCCATTTTCATCAAGTTTATTTTTGTATATCCATTTAGTTCCTATTATTGAGTATTCAGTGGGTCTTTCAACTAAGTTCCATACTTTATTTCTTGTAAATTGGTTAAGTTCCTCTTGCATAGCATTCATCCAATTTACATCACTTTCAGCTTCTTCTATGTTTTTAGGTTCTAAATGTAAAACAAATGCAAGATGATTATTTAAGTTCCTAAGAGAGGCTCTAGTTTTAACAGGTTGAGATGGATCATCTAAGATTAATTCTTTTGGGTGACCATAAGCATACCTCCAAGCCTTAGTAAGCCCATGATCAACAATTACCTCTTGGTTTGTTGATGTATCTCCAATCTATTTCAGTTCATTTTCTTGTAATGTCATGTCATTCATCTTTTTCTCAAGTATCCCTGCATCATCATCAAGAGCTACTCTCTTGTTAGAAGAGACATTATTAGTATCATCAAAAACAACATATATAGACTCTTCAATAACAAGGGTTCTTTTGTTGAAGACTCTATAAGCTTTACTTGATGTAGAATATCCCAAAAAGATACCTTCATCAGATTTGGAATCAAATTTGCCTAAGTTATCTTTGCCATTATTATGAATGAAACACCTACACCCAAAAACATGAAAATAGTTTACTTTGGGCTTTCTATATCTCCAAAGTTCATAAGGTGTTTTCTTTATAATTGGTCTCAATAAAACTCTATTTACTATATGACATGATGTGTTAATGGCTTCTCTCCAAAAATACTTAGGAAGGTTACTTTCACACAACATGGTTCCACTACAAAAGAAAGGATATCTTCCGGTGCTTTTTTTGGTCTCTACCGACGTTTTTAAGCGTCGGCGAATTTTCAGCCCACGCACTGCAAAGCGTGGGTCAGACGTCGGGCAGGTGGGCATGGGTCGGGTTTAACCCAACGCGTCGAAAAAGCATCGTCGCTCTATACCGACGCTTTTAAACATCGTTCATGTTATAGGAACCCGACGCTTAAAAGTGTCGGCGTACTTAAACCGACACTTCCCACCGTAGGTTGTGTTGGACTATGCCGACGCTTAAACGCGTCGGCTTATGCTACTTGACCGACGCAATAAAGCGTCATTAAGTATCAAACCTATGAAAACTCCATACAGGAAGCAATGGGACTAGGAGCAGCTGCAAGTGATTGATTATATGCACAGGATTCCTTGCTGTCCAGCTTCACATCCACCCTTCATCAAGAGAATCTACCAGTTAAGAACCTACTCTCTACTACTCTTTATTGCTGGAGATTGTTCAAACTTTTGCTAACATGGCTACCACAGAGGCAGATACCCTCTCAGAGTTCACCCTCACAATGCTCTTATCCACACACTGAAGCTTCTCCTACCCTCCTGGCAAACAGAAATCTTGCTCAAATATCCAGTAATTTAGACAGCGTATAGGTTAATCGAACAAGCAAAAAATTATGGGCTTGAAAAAATATTGGATCGAGAAATTTCCTCATGTAAATACAGACACAATGAGACAAGATGTACTGCATGTAACATGATTGTGCTGAGTTAATTTAATACAAAATTGTAGGCCTGTGCTTCAAGAGATCTGCAATACTATTGGATCAAACTGCTCGACAGAGGCAGACTTACTCTCCGAAAAGAATATGAATACATCAATCAAAAAAAATGTTATCAGTTGGTTTAATTTCATCAGTCCATATAGCAGCGCTGAATGTACGGATTGTCAAACTTTACAAACTTGGACCAGTATGATTTGTACTTGGTAAAAGCAAGATCCAGCCATGGCTTGTAGTTGCCATTGTAGTGAACGACAGCTGCATTCTCAATCTCTGAAGGGTTTACAGCAGGATCATAGCCGAGTCCTAGCACATGCCAACTCCGCTCTAGTGGATATGTCAGATTGTAAAATGTTATCAAACCTGGTGGCAGTGAACCAAGCTTCCAGAGTTTCCTGTCTTCATTCTACAGAGATAAGGGAGAAAAAAAGAGAGGAAAATTCCCTGTCAACGAACTGAATAAAAGAAAAGGTATATTAGATATAACACTGCACAAGCATGCTGTCTGAATCTACCCATGTCAATCGCATCAGATATTCATAAAACAATAATACTAAACTTTAGTGCCTGTTCCGATGCATGAACCAGCTATTCCTGTATTATGCCGAGTGGAGTGAAAACCTGTATCTGAACAGGCATAGAAGATAAGCTGGAAGGGTCAGGAAGTCCACCAATCCCCCAATTCCCATTTTTAACAGAAATCACCAAATCCCTTCAACTTCTTCCATGACTCTTCCCCCACCCTTTATGATATATGGAGATCAACAGACTTCCCAAACCCCTTCAGATTCTCTTTTATGCCTCTCCAAGGAACAATTCTTCACACATACAAACAGGCCCTTAGGCATGAGCATATGCCGGCATGAATAAAGCCAACATGTCATTTGTTCAAGACATGATGGTAGAGAATTTTGAAAGAGTGATACAGCCATGGAGGCATGATTGCAAATAGATTAAAAACTACAATGATAACTTTCTAGGAGTAGCCATGTAGTCATGCCTGCTTACCACCACCTGCAATGCAACTCACACAACAGACTTGCGGACTCTCAAAGCTTTAAACTTCTGAAACATGAACTAATTTTGAAGAGGACTTTGTAGTAGTGCAACAACCCCCACACATACACCCCCGAAAAAAAAAGGAACTATATGACACACCAGAAAGAATACATGGTCTCAGGAAAAAAAGCATGGAGTTCATGAATCATCAAATTAGTGTCATTTTTCCAACACTGTGCTGTAGCTAACAAAAATGACAACTTTCTTCATAACATTTAGCACTCATCCCCATGACCCATCACCTAGCAACACATCCATCAACTAGCAGAATATATTTCACTTCCCAAATACCATGCAAACAAAGTCCCAGTAATTGAATTCTGCCCAGAAACCAAGCAGTGGTGTCCATCTATTGCACCAAATTTCTTAGTAATTGAATATGGTTGTTCTACAATGAAAAATTTTGACGTAAATGAATTTTAGAAACTTACAATTGCTATAATATATATAGAATTGAACATACACATATAGATATTATACAAAGATAAAATATCTGGTATACTATATATAGAATTGAACATGTGATAGATTTAGGCAATTGTTATTGTAATCAATATAGAAGTCATATAGGAAATCTACCGAACAGAAAATAACAACAACCATTTTTTTCTTACCAAGTCTTGCCAATAATGATATATTCCAGTGATATTTCGCTTCTTCCATTCCTTCAAGTCAAAGATGTTCATCCCAAATGCCCATCCACAAGCTTGTGGATCAAAATTTTCAGAGATTTTTGGGTTTGAGAAATTGAGGTAAGTATCAAACCTATGAAAGCTCTCTTTGCACGTCTCAACTGCTCCATTCACCATCCCCTTCAAATCTAAAGACCAGAGTGGTGTCAGATCCTTTTGAACAACAACATCATCATCAAGAAAAAGTATCTTATCAAGCCGTGGATAAATAGAATGAACAGTTTACTTTCATGAAGAAGATGTATTCCAGTTACCCCATTTAGTTCGTGGGAGTCAAGTCGTCCAGCCGGCCTGCCTGTCCTGAAACCATGTTCCTGTCAAGTCGATATAGAGCCATTCCCCAAGTAAGATAAGGTGAAGCAGTAGGGACTCATATATCCCCAGGATAACAATAGGTACTTGAACAGATCAAATACTCTTCTGCGAATCTAGACATAATCAACAATACCTCTACAATCGACTTTGTTCTTGCAGATGTTTTTTGGATGGCAGTGCATGTCTCATTTTTCAGCTTTGGATGATACAATGTAATTTCAACAGAGGAATGAATTACCATGACACTAACTAAAGTTGTGCATATTTGAAGAACATACTAATTTCACAAACAAGAACTTTTCATTCAAAATATTCATATTATCATATTTGATTACATTGTACTTCAAAACATTCTAAAAATATCCATCTCAAATTCCTAAGTACACAATCTACGATGTATCAAGAGTCGACGGCATCATCATCTCTACGAGTAGATGAAGTATCAGCAACCTACAAGAAAAAAAAATACTTTAGAAACTAAAAATACGAAAGTCATCACGCTCATACAAGAATACATTATAATTATATAAAATATTCAAATATATTTAGTTATGTACCGGAGGAGCAAATCTCTGCAAAAAAGATGAAATATGGTCAAGCTGATCCTGCAAAGATTATATCTTCAACTCTTGGCTCTGCTTCAACTCCGCCATATCAGTCATATGACTCTGCCTCATCTCCTCTATCCTTGTCTCATATGACTGCTTTATCTGTGCCATCTCTGTCTTCAAACTACAAACCTCTGCAGTGCTAGTACCTTGTCTAGCATCTTGGGTATATCGGCTCACTGCAGACAACTGAGTGGGGGTAACTCCGATACCGTAACCCCTCACGCGACCATAACGTTCTGGGCCCATCAATTCGGCATAGATCTGAGCCTTGACGCGACTGGCCGCGTTGGATGATGATGACTCCCCGACGCGCTCTGAAATAAGATTTGTAGCTCTTTCCTATATCTCTCTCAAAAAAATAAACAGTCACATTAATAATTTAAAAGAAGTAAAATTAATAAAAAAATTATGATCAAATAAAAAATGAATACATACAACTATATCTCTCGACTCGTCCCGGACAAAGCTGCCATCTCGGTGAGTGTGGGTCATCTTATAAAACTCTACCTCACCAGGCTCCCTTCCATGCTCTACTATATACACATACGGAAAGTATATTGACAAACTATATATCATGATACGTGCTATATGTTAGTAGAGTTTCAAATAGTTTCAAAAGAACTTACGAATTCATTTCTACGTCTCGCATAACTCTTTGAGCCTGAAGTATGAGGAACTACTTGAGATGCTCGTGCAGCTATACCAATATTAGAATATGTCTGCCAAAATATCATTACACAGTATAATATGATTCAATGTATATATTTGCAATCTATATTAATAATAAAGATAATGGAAGATATTAAAACAATATGCGTGACCTGTCCTCTTTCAGAAAACCAGTAGTGAACAAGCTCCCTCCACTGCTGAGGGTATACATCAGGAGGAGTCACACGAGCAACCTCCTCCTCTGTCATACCCTCGTGCTTGAAGTTCATCTTCAATTTTGCTTTATATTCTTTCCATTTGCAGTTGAGGGACTTTAGCACCCAATCATGGCTCTCTGGAGAAAGTACAAACTTACCCTACAACAAGATACAGAATGTTATAATAATATTAAACCTCTAAAATAAAATTATAGTACTAAGCAAATTAACATACAGAAGGTGTCGAATTAAAAAGAATAAATTCAATTCATTACCTGTATAAGTCTAAGAAGCTCAACCTTATACGAAGGAAACATGTCATTCCACTTCGTATAGTTGAGCGGACACAGCTGACCCTTGCGTGCAACCGATCCTAAAAAGCTTGATAGTAGACTTCTAGCTCTATTGATGGGCTACCCCAATTTGTTGCATCAGATGATGATCTTCTCACCTGGAGGAAGCTTCCACACATCTTTTGCTTGAGTGGGTCCCTGTCTCGTCCTCACTGTCCCTTGTCTATCTATTCAAATTAAATAAAATGTCTTAAAAAGTTGAAGACAAATATGAACATAAAATATGAACTTTAAATCGAATTACCCTGGATCTGGAGCTCATCCTCCGGACAATCAGCAGGAGGCTCGTGCTGAGATCCTGACTCGTGCTGCTGGTGATCACATGGCTGCTGGGGCTGCAGGGACTGCTTAGAAGTAGATCCCACCTGAGAATGCTGGAACTCCACATCTCTAAATCGTCTCCCTCGGAGCATATTATTACCTTGTATGCACAAAAAAGAATCAATATTTGGTTAAATGATAAATTTATACTAAATAAAGGGCTAATAACTCATTTAACATATGCTTCATAAATTTTACTTACCATTATGAAACTACATTCTCATTCAACATCCATCCTAATCAAACTCGTTGGCGCATATACTTCATCAGTTGGCACAACATTATAAGGTATACACTGAGTGTAAGTATCATCGTCCTCCTCTTCCAACTTTTTTCCAATATCATACAAGTCCCTAGGTTTCGTTTTAATAACAAGAGACCAATTTTTATCTTTTGAGTCTTGCACAAAAAATACTTGTCGAGCTTGAGATGAAAACACAAATGGATCATCTTTCAATAACACACCAGTATGTATCAACCTTAAAAAATTTACAAGTGTGAATCTATTTATGTCTTGCCTCAAACCTCTAGGTGAGTTTATATCAGGATCAAGCGCTACCATTACACCAAAACCGACCGGTGTTAGTGAAGGCGCAACTCTATTTCCTTAAACCCCACCAAAGGCAGCGCCATGAGTCGACTCCGACCAAGGCCTCGCCCAACCCCGGACTCCGACCTGGCCTCGCCATGGGTTCAGGGACCCTCGGTATGACCCACCTACTAACCAGGCCATCGCCGTTGGCAGGCGGCAGGACATGCTGACAGTGACCCTCCCTGTGCTGCTCAGGGACCCCGCGGGTATGGCCCGCACAGCGGCCGAGTATGTCCAACATTCCCCCCCCCAACGCGATGCCTGGGTTTCGAACTCGAGACCTCTGGCTCTGATACCAATTATCAGGATCAAGTGCTACCTTTACACCAAAACCGACCGGTGTTAGTGAAGGCGCAACTCTATTTCCTTAAACCCCACCAAAGGCAGCGCCACGAGTCGACTCCGACCAAGGCCTCGCCCAACCCCGGACTCCGACCTGGCCTCGCCATGGGTTCAGGGACCCTCGGTTTGACCCACCTACTAACCATGCCATCGCCGTTGGCAGGCGGCAGGACATGCTGACAGTGACCCTCCCTGTGCTGCTCAGGGACCCCGTGGGTATGGCCCGCACAGCGGCCGAGTATGTCCAACAGTTTATATCCACCCAATCACATCAAAATAATACTACCTTAAAATTTTCATAATAATCCAGCTCATAAATATTTGTTAGAGCACCATAATAATTTTTTCCGTCCATCTCAACCATAACTCCACTATTTTGGGTTTTTCTAAATTTTTCACGCTCTTTAGTATGAAATTTAAAACCATTTATAATGAACCCATCATATCTGTTGACAATATTATTCGGACCTCGAGCAATGACTATTAACTTCTCAGAACAATTTCTCTCCATCATCACTGGTACCTAAAAAAAAATTATGGAAGTAATGATTAATTTCCCTCTATAAAAATTTTAAAAAAAAGCTTAATATATTCGACATCTAACCTGTTTGAAAAGCCATTCTGGAAATAATTCAACCAACCATCGTTGCTCAATCCTTGGTGTAGGACGAATGTTATGGTTGAGACTTCGCTAAGCTATTAAAAATTCTCTGCACGATCAAGGTTATCTTTAATTAAATACCAATACTACATTCTCCTGATATGATAGTAAATTTAGATTTCAATTAACTGTACTAACCTGCGAGAGTCGGATATTATATCACTATGAAGTAAGACATAGCAATGTGCCTGTGCCAACAATTTCTGGTCAAGAACAACACTTTCAACTTTTTCCAAAACTCTTCCACCAGATGAGAACTTGTAAACATCTGCATTCTCTATGATATCACAATTCCTTGGAGGTCGATTGAAAACCATTTCAACACCTTCAAGATATCTCGAACAAAATGTCAAACAATCCTCAGCAATATATCCTTCAGCAATCGAGCCCTCGGGATAGGCTCGATTGCGTACATAATCTTTTAAGCGCATAAGAACCCTTCAACAATAAATTTTTAAAATAAATATCAAAATCAAACTGATTATTAAATAATTACATTAGAGTTTAGAAAAATCACCTCTCAATAGGATACATCCATCGGTAGTGAACCGGTCCACCAAGTTTAACTTCCGTCGCTAAGTGAATGAGTAGATGAACCATAATAGTAAAAAACCCAGGAGGAAAGATCTTTTCCATATTGCATAGTGTAAGTGCAACATTAGACTCCAATTGATCAAGCTCCTTAGGATCAAGAACTTTGGAACATAATGCCTCAAAGAATGATGACAATTGAGAAACAATTGCAAAAACTTGTTTCGGTGTTGACGATCTTAAAGCCAATGGAAAGATATCTTGCATCAAAATGTGACAGTCGTGACTTTTAAGATTTGAAAGTTTTCGCTCTTTGAGATTTACGCATCGTGAAATATTCGATGAGTACCCATCAGGAACCTTCAAATTTTTCAGAACTGTTAGAAAAAGATCTTTCTCTTGAGTAGACATTGTATAACATGCAGGAGGTGTATAAAATTTATCATTGGCAAGCTCTGTCGGATGAAGCTTTTGTCTTATGCCCATATCTTTCAAATCAAGACACGCTTTCAAGTTATCTTTGGTCTTTCCATCAAGATTTAACAATGTTCCAATCAGGTTATCACAAACGTTCTTCTCTATATACATCACATCAAGGTTATGTCGAAGAAGATTATACTCCCAATAAAATAAATCAAAAAAAATGTTCTTTTTTTCCGTAGTTGTTTCTGTGTAGATGCTGTCATTGAGTCATCATCATTTTCCTGACCATATATGTTGTCTTCATTCTTAAA